>NC_087254.1:28134102-28434102 GCF_037042905.1 Lytechinus pictus
AGAATAAACACAATATAGTCGATAACAACAACCGTTTTACCTGAAATTAAAGTACATCTTTTTCGACTTGATACCCTGTGTGAAATCTTTGGTATTTGTTCGTTGATTCCGTCAGAGAAGCTACATTATGGTTTGTGAGCAAATCAATACAAAACAATCCATTCTGTCTTATAATTTTTATTATTATTTTATAGATCTATAAACCTTAAACATCACGTCTATTTTTCGCAACATTTCTGGCTGCCAAAATTATGTACATCTTCGCTTAAAAGCACGATTTAAGGGAAACTTATATGGCTAAGTTGATGCCATATCACCCTCTTCTCGGAGTGAGACGATATCTCACTTCTTTGGGGGTTAAATTTGCATATTTTGACAGTGGATTTCTCTTTTTTTTAATTGAAAGTGTCTATGAAATAATTAAGGAAAGACGCACAGTTCACTCTAGAAGGAGCTATAATACACTCCATGTGGATGAACATTTTACCTCCAAGAGATTGGTCGCTGTACACTGTTAGAAAATTTATCCTTAAAATTCCTGCAGCATAGTCTCGAGAACACATGTAATCTTACCAGATTTCGCAATCTTACATTATATCATGTAAAATTACAAGAAATTGGTATTTGGTGTATGGAACCTTACAAATTTCCTTTAATAAAACACCCTTGTCCCCTTTTTAAACAGACTTGTCCTGTTAAATTGCAGAAAAATTCATGTTTAATGAATTTACAGAATGATTCTGTTATTGCTTTCTGCAAAATATTCTTCTTTTTTTTTAATCAGGTTTTTTTTTACAGTGTAGACAGGAGGGTGTGGCTTATAGACTAGATTCGTTTTTTTTATTTATTATTATTTAGGAGTATAGATTATTGGTCTTATTGAGCTAACATGGGTAAAGAGTTTGTTTCTTTGAAGCTCCCCTCTGACAGAAGAATAAAAGGACAAGTCCACCCCAACAAAAAGTCGATTTGAATAAAATGAGAAAAATCCAACAAGCATGACACTGAATATTCCATCAAAATTGAATGTAAAATAAGAAAGTTATGACATTTTTTTATTTTCGCTTAATTTCACAAAACAGTTATATGCACAGCCAGGTCTGTATGCAAATTTTTTGGGACTGATAGCTTCTCTCGATAACTATTTCTTTTGTATTATATCATCTGAAATATAAAATTTTCTCCTCATTGTCATGTGAATCAAAGTTTTATTCCTCCATGACCATGTGGAATTTCTATTGTTTAAACGCTTTATGATTCAGTCAAGTTGGTCCTTATTGTTAAGTTTTTAATAATTGAAATATTGTATAATTCAAACCATAAAAAACAGGGATCGACCCTCCCATTTGCATGTCCCTAAATTTTTTGTGCATTTAACTATTTTGTGAAAAATAAGCGAAACTTTAAAATGAAATAAATTTCTTACTTTACGTCCGATTTTGATGATATCAGCGTTATGCTTGCTTGATTTTTCTCTGTTGATTCAAATCAACATTTTTTTCTGGGATGGACTTGACCATTAAGGAAACGTGAGTTACACTTCCTTTCTGATTTAGTCAGTACGGGGGAAAAGGACATAATTATATTAACATGAAATAATTCGATTACAAAATAATGTTGCATTTCAACAAGGTTTCGGGTATCTGTTATTTATTCACTTTTGTTTCGATGTATCCATATCATTCAAACCTGCGTTTCACTTTTCATAAATTCGATTTGCCAAGATATTAAAGATTATGATGGATTGGTTACACCCGATACAACTCTGTTTTACTTTTTAACTCAAAACAGTTGTAAAAGGGGATAACAAATTATACTTCAGTCAGGAATGAGGAAGGGAGAATGAGTGTCAGGTGATATCTTATGTCATATTTGAGGCATAACTTATGTTCTCTCGTTAGAAATTTCCGGCATCCAAGTTATTGGACAAAGACAGATCAGAGTAAAAAACAAAAATAATGTACAGCGCTGAATAGAAAAGGATAGAATAGAATAACATAATATAGAATGGTATTGAATGGCATAGATTAGAATATGATAGAATGAAATAGAATGGACTGGAATAGAATGGAATGGAATGACATTTAATGGAATAGAAAGGAATCTAATTAAATGGAATGCAACAGATTGGAATCGAACGGAAAATAATAAAACATGATTATAGAATTGAATAGAATAAATTGAAATGATTTGAATCATGGACCATTACTAGATCCATGGTTGAATATAATCAAATCGAATTACATTTTTTAAATAAATAGATTGGATTATATTATTAATTGAACCGAATTGAATCGAATTGAATAGAACAATGTGGAATAGAAATGAATATTTGAAGAGAAAGGAATGTTATAGACGAAGACAAAATTCCGGTACCAATTTGGTACTGGAATTCCATCTTTGTCTGTAATTGAGTCCTATATCCTTATCATATTATTCTGGAAAACCTTGAGTAAGTACTTTGTAGGCATATCGTTTACCCCTGAGCCGAAATGGAGCTCCAATATTATTTTCCACGTTTAATAACGAGACATTTAATAATTTACAAAGTATAAATACCAAGCCCCCGAAGCTACCGCCATTTTGTTTAATCCATTAGAAGCTAAAATAAGCCCTCATTAATATTAATTTCGTACGATGCTCCCTCGTCAACTGTGGTTTTGTACGTGTATTAGACAATACGCACATCAGCGCAATGACAAAGGTCAACTTGGCAAATTCATTAATGTATTCATTTTGTTACGCGCTCGTGACGCGAAGGATTCAGCGAATCAAGCAGGCGCAAATCTGAGACGATGCGTTGCGCTCTATAAAGTATCGATATCACAAGCGATATCACTTATAAACAAAGCATTGTTTGTATTGCGTCTTATAGGCCTTTGCTAATTCCAAAAGGGAAGATGAAAAGGGTAGATCGAGTCGTGATTAGGTAAAGAGGTCTCTAGTGCTTTTGCCATCCCTAAATCGTAATTACCATACTTGTAACTCATGATGAAACGGGCCCCAATTTATCATGTTTCCTGTCCCCTTTATTCTCCAGCATTTCTTACTCTGTTTTTTTTTTCCATTTAATAATTTTCCCACTCAAAATTCTTTTGTGCCGCCTTTCTCCTACATAATTATGTAGAGCTCATTTTCAAAAGGGGTTAGGTCAATTTTTCATCAAACTTGATTTTATGTCTTAATGTATAGATTTTTAGTAGCTATATAAGATGATACCATAGAAAAGTTGAAATTCCTATTAAAAAGTGAACTAATATGGCAAAGAAAAATCACCTTTTTTTCAAAAGGGGTTAGGTCCATTTCAGTTTAGTTGCAAAAGGGTTTAGGTCCACACAGACTTTTTTTTTTTAAATAATATCTTAAAAAATATGAAGACAAGTAGATATCTTTTATACCCAATTTTATGTTCTCATGGTAGGGTATCATGAAAATTCAGTTTCGCATAAGAATATTGCAATATGGGAGAATAAATAAAAATTATTTTCTTGGAGTGGACCTAACCCCTTTTGCAACTAAACTCTTCTGAAGAACTCATTTGTCAAAAGGGATTAGGTCCATTTTTCATATATTTTTCAGTCACTCTGATGATACCAAAGAAAATTTGAAATTCAAATGAAAACGTGAATTGAAGTGGCAAAAAAAAAATCACTTTTTTAATCAAAAGAGATTGGATTCACTTCAATTTACTTGCAAAAGGGGTTAGGTACAAAATGATTTTTTTTTTTAAGTATATAGAAAAAAATTGAAGACAGGTAGATTTCTTTTATACCCAATTTTATGTTCACTGTTCACATGATAAAGTAGTACATCATGACAATTTAGTTTCTCATTGAATATTGCAATAAGTGAGAATAAAAACATGGTTTTTCTCGGAATGGTCCAGTGGCCCTAACCCCTTTTGCAACTAAACTCTTCATATATTTCCTTTTTCTTTTCCCACTTGTTATCTGTCTCCTGGTTTTCATAAATCTCGTCTTATTTCTCTTCCACCCCTTTTGTTCCTACTTCCCACATTCTAGCTCTCTTACCACCCCCCTCTAAATTATCTCTTCATATGTGCCCCTCCATTTCTTTCTCATTTCTTTTCAACCCACTTCTCATCACTCTTTCCCTCTCTTAATCTTCATCTCATTATGAACTTTGCCAATTCCAAATCCCTTTCATTTTAGCTCTGTACAAATACTATATGAACACAAATGAAAGACATAAAGGAATTTTCTGGTTAGTGGTGAATTTTATTAATTAGCCATAAAAAAATATCACATGATTATCAGAGGATTAAGCTTGACCTTTTTCTTAAGCGTATGTTAATACTTTGAACCAAAATAATTTTTTGTATGCTGGGGCAGCGATCCTGGGGAGGGGGGGGCACAGTTCCCCCTACTTCTTGAAGCACTGAAAAGTGCCTTTTTATGCAAGAAAAATGCCCCCTCACGAACGTGTACTGTGTCCCTTTCACCTGACGAGAACCTGTTTTGGGTGTTACCAAGTGCTCTTCCTTGTATGCAATTTTTTTACCCAAAAATGCCCCCCCCCCCCGGAACGTGTTCTATGCCCTTTAATCTGTGGGCCCGTTTCATGTGTTAAAGAGTGCCCCCTCACCTTCTTGTAAGTGCCCTTTCTCGAATCACTGCCCCCTTTTACCCAAGAAAAGTGCTCCTAAAGAACTTGTTCTGTGCCCCTTTCACCTGAGAAGGAACCGTTTTATGGTCACCATGACGATTGCCCTTTGAAACAAGGATACAATATTCTCATTTCGATAATATACTTATGAAGGAAATCCTTTGTGCATTAAGTTTAATAATTCATGAGTGGGGGTATATAAGCAGTTTCTTACAGATGGAGGGGGGGGGCTTGAAGGACTCTTGCCCCTCCCCCCCCAAAAAAAATGCCCCCCCCCCACTTTCAACTTCACTCCGCCGCTCCTATTTGTATGTTTATAGCTTCTCCTTTTGCAACCAGTTTTAATGAAAATCAACAAGAAATTTCATACGTCATGAATTTGGGGTTGTGATAATAATTTTTTTTTTTTGTTGAAAAATTGGACTTGGAAAAAAACCCTTTTCCATCTTCATCTAGTGGTTCCTAAGTCAGACTCTTCAATGTTGAATTGTTGGATTTCTTGAATGAAAACATATGTTACACCAGTCCTGCAGATTGAAAAAATAGAGAAAGAAAATCAATGAATTTAAATTAAAATTGTCGTGATTTATAAAACATAAATGTTTTAAGAAAAGTGAGACTATACATATATATGTTTCTTCAACACATAACAGGAAATCTTACTTCTTCTAATTATAAACTTGTACTTCTATAAAGCATATCACTTAAACCTGTTCTATGCAGTTTACATACCACTCTCCATTATAACTACATGTACTCTATGAAAAAAATTGTCAAAGATTTCTCATAAATATAAATATATGAATCAACATATGTAAATTATATAAATAGTCAGAATTAAAGTTGATATGCTTTGTTGCACAGAATATTTTGATCTGTGATTAAAAACGACACTAACTATAATCTAAAAACAAAATTGAAATGGGTTTTTCAAAGGCAGGTCTATTTGTTGCCAAAAAAAATGTGAACAACCTCCATTATTACAAATATTCACTAATTAACTCACTCATATAACTGCTGTAGGTTGTATTTCTCTTTGTGGTCTAGTCGCTGTTCTAGTAGGCCTACTTCATTAATTATTTATCATCATCAATCACCTCCATGGAAATTGTAAAACTGCATCATCCTATTGGACAAAATGTAAAATAACAAGATTTTTTAAAAATCGTAAATCTACAAATATGAAATATGAATATCACACTATTAAAGAATGAATAAAATGAAATTTGTAAAATATGAAAAATAAATATTGCTTTGTTTATAAACAAATAGGAAATAAAAAGGCCATTTAATTACCAGTAGATCAAGGACATGACCTTACCGGTATTTTATAAATTTGCCCAAGGTACATAACTTTTGGCATTGGGTCTATTTTAGACTCGAGAGCCTGTATATTTAAGAAGTGTATATTCGTTACAGATCCTACCTCTTTGTGGCTCGGATTATTTTTATTTAATGTAAACATGGTTAACATTCAATGCATGTAATGTATCTGTAATTTTGTATGGGTTAGTTTAATTTTTATACCTGGATGAGAATCTGCAAAATGATGCATGAACTTATGATCATCATCTTGAACCATATAGGTAGACCTCTATACTGTTTTTCTTGTTCTTCAAACTCAACCTGTTTGTGAAAAAAAAAGAGAGAACAATAATAAGAAGTGATCTTTTTCGTATGTATAGGGGGAGGGGTTTGGGAAAGAGCTGAAATGTGAAAACCTTCATCAAAAAGAGAATTGCATGACATCCTTCAATTTTACTTTAGAAAATGAACAAAACGGCCCTAGGTAATATTGGTCGCTTCTGGCCCTCGCTTTCTGAATTTTAGGTTTCTCTAAATTTTTTCACAAGTCTGCCCCCCCACCCCCCCCCCCCAAAAAAAAAATTATAATCTGGATCTTTTTATTTCCGAATCTTATTTCATTTGATTTTAACATAATTTCATAATCTCATGCACTAGTTCTGGATCTATTTGTAAGAAAGTATAGATCTAGTCCAACGAGACTCAGTTCTGTGCGACAGCATTCATGTATCTAAATTAGGTCTAGATCTAATGTTAGACTAACGATGGACTCTCGATCTATCTAGACCTAGAAAGTAAAGCTTCGGTTCTAAACCGAGATCTAGACCCTATATCGGTTTAGAAATTTTTGATGTCTGACTCTTACTTTTATTCCTGGCTAAGACTTCATTGCCATTATTGACCGAGAGTAGATCTAGATCTAGTCCTTGGTCCACTGACAGTCATACTCGTACATGTAAATGGAGTCGTTTAGGCACAGACCTAGATCTAGGCCTAAATTACAGACCTAGATCATAAGTGTTGAGGGTTGGGAAAGTATAAGTTAGACTAGATTTGAATTCGGTAGGCCCAGTTCTTAATAGCATCGATGAATAAATAAAAGTAAAGTAGCCTAGATCTAAGTATAAAGTAAGTAGGGCCTAGGAATAGGATAGGATTAAGAAGATCTAGGTCCTAGATCTTTTGTTTTGATAATAAAACAAACATGCAGCGCAGCATGTTATTTCTAAGACCGAGTCGAACTATATTTATAAATAACAATAAGAGTTAAAATGGAGGGGGGGGGGGCTAAATGCAGAAGCCTGAAGTTATGCAAAATAAATTTGATATCTGAAACAAAGTGAGGAATGACTCAATGAGGATTGACACAATGACACTTGACAGGCGTATCTTCAGAAGTTCAGTTCATCCACACTCCGCTTCACAGTTTATTCCTGACTGAGTCTCGATCTACTGAAGATAGATGTAGATCTCCCGGCCTCTAGATCTAACGTTACAGTGTACAAAAAGAAGCCTCATTCTTCTTGTTTTAATCAATCGTGGGTTGGTCCTTGTTGGAGGTGAACCAAACCAGCCCGATTATCTCTCGATTCCCAGCCGGCTAGGACCCCGTACAAAATACATGTGGTTAACACAGCGGCATAACGGCATAACCACAACACTGCAAGCAACATACATACAGGCTGCACTGGGCGACGATGACAATCTAACTTCAATTTCAAAGACCAAATTCTGCTTTCCTTTAACAGAGGAATGATAGCAAAATCTCTAATTTGTTAAACAAATAACCTAAGATCACAAAATACAGTGTGAAATGTGTAAATAGTCCACTGAATTCATGTGGTTATATCAATTTATACGTACTCACCGGAGTGTTCGTAGGTCCATTTTGTGTGTGGAAAGAAAAGTTTCAGAATGAATAAATTAGATGACGTAATGAGGTCAAATGAATAATTAATTCTGTAACACGATACCACTAGTATCGATGACAAAGAATCGGGGAAATCGCGTATTAATGACGCTCTTAGCCAATGAAAAGGCCGGATTATGAATATCTTCATGCTCATGAATGTCAATGAGGGCTTATTTTTGTCTTCAAATGATCGCGGTAGGCGGAGCCTAATCCCATTTGTTTTGTGCTGAACGCGCACGCAGCTTTCGGTCTAGTAATATATTATAAGGTCTTTGATAAATACAGTCACCAGCCGCGTATCCTATACTATAGGGAGACTTGATTATTTTGTTATGTAGTAAATTGATCTTTTTTTTTATATACTCCCTTGTGGTTCCTCAAATTGTTTCCACTGTCTCATAAAATCTGGCCAATAAAGGCAATGTCCCTATAAGCATTCTCTCAGGAAGGAGCCCCCATGATCTCGGCGAATAACCATCGGTATTAAAGGTGTTGTATATAAAAAGAGAAAATTAGAAGGACCATTCCGTGAAAGGAGGGGCTCCGAGGAGGAACCATACTCCAGTTACAAACCTGACGCCATTTTGTTTTCTTGTTCTATCTTACCCAACCGATGCAAATTGATGAGGAGCTCACAGTGTAGCCCCGAGCAATATTTACATTTGCAAAATGTCATCTCTGCTCAAACACGAAGACAAGTGTGTACACGGTCTCTTGTTCAGCTCTGTCGAGTGAAAACAACCTCCGGGCGGCCAAGAGTTGCAACGCAATAGTGAAAAAATAAAGTAACAAGTCTTGCAAAATGCAACTAATAAAAAGCGATTAGAAGATTACCCGAGTCTAAGATGGAGAGAGGAAAAAATCGAGCCGCGGCCATATTCTATTCCCCATTTGCACTTTGTTGCCTTCGAGCGTTGCAAATTAGCGCTAAAAGACAGTCAATATTGATAGTGATAACTTTAATTTGAGGGAAACTTTGTGACAGCCTGCGAAATGCTTTACGGCGATCAGGAAAAATTTTCAAGGCAATCGTTGTTCAAATAAAATGACAAAAATCAGGAGGCCGACTAGGGCGTGAACGCGGGAGAGGAAAATATTGGAGTTGAAAGAGGAGAGGGGGAGAAAATAGATGTAGCTATTTTATTGGCCGTGAATGAATTTGTCGTGTTTACATGCATTGTGGAGATGTGAGATGACATCGGCGGAGATGTGTTATTTGTTCGGAATATTATGTTATTAATTTGATTTAGTGAAATAAGTGAATTACATTCGAATCGCGCGGGAATCAGAGGAGATGAAGGATGGTGATAAATGGGAACGGTGTCGTCTGCGCTAAGTTGATGATCTCATTACGTTATTACGTTCACGCGTGAATTTGATTTGTGTGGGAATCAAGGTCCCGCAAGAAGTCAGAAAATCATGTTAGCTTATCTGGCGCCCTCTAATGGTTCAACCTGCTAGCTTCTCTGAAGTAATCTCTGGAGACATTAGGGCCTATAACATTAATTTCTTCAAGTTTGACCTTCTTTAAATTTGATTTCAAACCTCTGCTGCATGTTGCTTGCTTTAACCTGTTTACAATTATTCTTATTTCATTTAGTTCATTTTCAGACTTTTCAGCATTTACTGGCCAGAGAACCAGAGAGATTCAGTGTAAAGTATTTTTTTATACAATAAAGACTAAACAATTATACTTTAAAAAGTCAATAGCTCATGTAAAAATAATACACTCTTAAAGAAAAGGGGGAAGGGTTTAAATTCATATCAGCTAATAGTGACCAGTCGAATTTTGGATTAGATTTGAATCCCACATACAAGCCTTAAATCTAATCCAGTGTTCGACTGGTCACTATTTACAACAGCTAGTCTGGATTTATTTCAAATCTATGAAGAGTTTAACCTACGAAAACGAATATTGTGAAAAAAAAGTCGTTCCAAATCTATCATACATACTGATTTCAATACGATTTCAATGTTATTGTTTTATTTTTATGCAATTTTTCAGAATGTAAATCGATTACAAATAAAATCCGTTGTGAAAACGGCTGAGATTTATGGAGTCATTGGCTGAATACTAGTATTGTAGACCACTGTGTGTTTGAATTTCGTCTGCTAAATTAGGACATCGTCTGAACACTATCCCTCTTCCAAGTAACTCGATCGGATATTGAAATGTATAAGTTATATTTCACGATAAAAAAATGTTTATCACCAGGTTGACCAGAAATTTTTTTTTTGGAAAAGTTTCTAGCAGGTTTTAACTTGGCCATGCTTGTAACGTATCTAGCGTGAAAAGGGAAATCGTCATTTCAGCCGACTATTTTGTAGATACAATCCGTCCTAAGAAGTGTGTCATATCAATTTAGAAATCAGCCACTTTAAAGGTCACTTGCGGATAGTGTTCACTGGTTAGAATGCACGTTGTGTGAAATTCATATAAAGTTAACACAAAATAAATGATCATGAGGTAGAATTGTATATGAATATTTTTATTTTTATTAGTGAGTAGTGGATCCAGAATTTGATGAATTCGAAAGCCCGGGAAACTATTTCACTTTTTGGCTATCCAGGACCATGCTTCGCACTGAATTCACCACCGATGACAACAATCCCAGCCAAATCTAGACGATTCCACTTTTACAAATTCTTTTTGGGAGTTCCTTGGACAAGAAATGACGTCAATGTCACATAAAAAACAACAAACAAAAGGGAATTGCAAAGTAAAATTCACTGGTAGATCACCTGGGCGGGACTCCTGGCTGCCGCCCCCTAGCACCTGCCACTGATATAACACTATCAAAGTAGGCCATGATTGTAAACCAGTTTTATCAAACCTCGTGTACAGTATTCAGATACATAACTCTTTGGGTGGAGCAGGGCAATGGATTCGAGTTTCCTACACTGTTAAAAAAAAACGTGATTTTACAGGGAAAAAAAGAAGATTTTGCAGAAAGCAATAATAGAATCATTCTGTAAATTCATAAAACAGGAATTGTTCTGCAATTTAACAGAACATGTATGTTTAAAAAGGGGAAAAGGGTGTTTTATTTAAGGAAATTTGTAAGATTCCATACACCAAATACCAATTTCCTGTACGATTACGCAATCTGGTAAGATTACAGGTGTTCTCGAGACTCTGCTGCAGGAACTTCTTTTATTTTAAGGATAAATTTTCTAACAGTGTACTAGACAAAAATGAGATTTGCAGGTTTTTTTTTCTTTTCGTCATGTTTCTTTACGAATCAAATCCTTCTTTTTTTTAAATATTTTTACTACGAATGCAGAGGCGTTCAATTATTTTCTCTAATCTAATTTTATTGATATACATGTATCGTTTTGTTTTATTTTACGACCTACTATAATTCATCTTCGTACACTGTCAAAGAACACGGGTTAATCATCCGAACATTACATGAAGAACTTTCGAATAGTCCAGTGTCCACAATTCGTTAACCTAGGCGGTATACTGTACGTTTCCGATTATTACATAGTCAGGTACCCCCTCTCAGCCCCCCCCCCCCACGCATTCCTCTCTCTCTCTCTTCCTGGGATGTGCCATCTTGAGTTGACCTGGGTAGAATATGACGAATTCGCTCAACAGATGGCGTCAGTAGGTAGTTTTTCATTAGCATGTAGTTTCTGACCGAGGTCACGAGTATAAATGAGGACGTTCGTCATGATATGAGTCTTCTCTGCTCGTCTCTATTCGGTCTATTCCAACACTGATATCTCAGTGTATACCAACATGGCTTCCAAAGAGTTGTGTATTTCTCCATCTAATTAAAACTCCTTGGTATTCATATATGGTGTCGGAAACCATCGTATCTTGTTACATAAAAATGCAATCAATATTTCCTATTAACAATTGTCACAATAATTGCATTACCAGCTGAATCACTGATTTTGAATCCTGGACAAAGTTACTAACTTCTGGCAGGGTTCAAGTAAGATCCTTTCAAACGCAGTCATATCTTAAGACCTTGGTGAGACAAACCAACTTACGACTCTCATTCTGGCGCTTTACAAACTGGTTGTTTGTAAAGTTAGTTGTTTCACACTAAAAAGCCCCTACCAAAGAGTTGGAATTGATCCAACCAATTATCTCAACTACAAAAAGAATTCAAATTTCTGCCATAATTCATCATCTTGGAGGTGTATAGAGTGTTCCTCTGTTTACATAAAGGGGTGTGCGAATTGGTCAAGACAATGCATGAGTGTTCATCATATTTCTACACCACGTGAATAGACTTACATTCCTATTATGGGTGATGGTATCATTAACTTTCAGAGTTGAAATTGATTGGATCAATCAAAGCTTTTAGTAAGACAGGGACAGGGATTTGCCATCTTGCATCAAGATTTGAAGTCATAAAATTACGAGTTCTGTGACTTTTCATTTAATAGTACAAATATTTTATTCTTACAATTAACTAAAGAAAATGGGCATTTACAGGTGACAGTTTGACAAAGTTTGAAACGCTCCATCTATAAATATCTCCAGCATAAGAAACCAAATCATGTTTTCATTTTTTTCTTCAAACGAGACAACATACTATACAATTATTTACAATAAAAACATTGTCACAAACACACACATCATTACAAGGCCTATTTCCAATAAAACTAATCTGATTTCTGTAATTGTATATCTATCCTGAATAAGCTATACATTTTTATTTTCTGATAATCTATAGTCTATAAAAACTTGGATAACCTATGCCTCAGAATCATTCACTTTTACTTCAATGCAGATAAAATTTATCATGTTGACAAAAAAACAAAAACAAGTCTTATAATTTTGTTTCACATGAAGTTGATCAGGTACACATAATGATCCATGACAGTGGACTATAACAGTCATCTAACTTATCTTGAATTAGACATACCACACACATTGCTTTGATGTATTCGCTTTCATAAAGATTAAATTTGTGCATTTCAAGTTACAAATATGCACTTACTTAGACTGTGATATGGTTTGTTGGATGGATTCATATAGATTCACTCTGCATAGTATAACCTCCAGAAAAAAATGTAACAAGTGATCACTGCTTCATCAAATGAGTTTGGGTTTCCAATTCCAGCTTTGTATACTTCAGTGATTGGTAGAGTCAGGTAAACTTTAACACACAACCTATAACTCAATTACAGTTGAAACTCTTAGGACATAGAGGTCTGCATGACTTAGGTGAAGTTTGACATAAATCGGGCAAAAAACACATAATCTGGTCTGAAAAATTGCTTAGACTTGCACAATTATCAACTTATGAAGAATCTACTGTACTTCATCAGTACAATGTCTTTAAGTTTTGGACCAAAAAAAAATTGTTTAATTTTGTGTTATTTTGCACAATCTGATCTGACCAAAATTGCTTCGTCTTGGACCATCATTTTACTTACTGATATTTAATTAATGCGTAGTTAACTGCACTTGATATCAGATTTCAAAGCAAACTAAATTGTAATCCAAAAATAGTACCTACATCTGTTTGCATATACATGAACATATCTGAGGAATGCAAAAGATAATTGATTCCTATGCATTTCAGGAATTGATTCAATAAATTGGCAAAGCATACATGGCCTTTCTAAACGTTGATCTGTGGTGCAATAAAGCAACATCGAATTCCTCACCCCCTCCAAAAAAAATATATTTACAAATATCCTGAATACTAAATGCATGGCTCAACTCTTAGTTTGTTTCACTCCAATCATAAAGCAGACCTCACAACCATCCTTACTGAAAATGACCATAACTTTATTATAAAATAGAAGTGAAATATCACTCATGGTGTGAAAAATAAAAATACCAAGAAAAAACAGGAAATTCAAATAGAATCAACAACTAAGAATGGTAAATATCTGGATAATTTCCCCTAGTTAAGAAAAACCATGTCTGTGAGAATCATCTCCCCCTATTTTAAAATAAAACATGCTCTTGACTTAAATAAATCTTGTATTCAAACTAAATTGTAAATTTGCAAGTATTTTACTAAATAAGAAATAAAAAAGACACTAATTCATTATAAGAATACAGAGTAAGATTCAGCCAAAATGAAATTTATGCATTAACTTGAACTGGCCCAAAATGTCTTAAAATAATCATTAAAAAAACAGATTTATAACAATTGAATAACAACAAACATGTATATCCACTTGCATGCATACACAACATAGGTACTTACAGTATATACATTACCAATTTCTCCTCTAATTACCTGGCACAAATTTCATTTTATTTCACAATTCATGTTCATCTCTCATTTCTACATTGGCTTTGTGCTGGAACGAGTTATGTACAAACTAACTAACAAATCATCACATATATAGGCTTCGAGTAACAGTAAAAACCTACAAATTAAGAGAATGTTAATTTCACAAATCAAGCATACATATCTACATAAAAGGAAGAGATAATCAGGTCAACATGAATGAATATCATCATGGTCCACATGCTGGGAAATGATGGTGTGATGTTAGGTAATACATACAAAGGGTTGTCACGATAATCAACAATTTTCTCCTCTTTGGCCAGTGTAGACTTTGACTCTGAAAGGCTTGGTCAAAAATGGTGAGCTGCCCACTGCTTAATTTTCATATTATGCATATTAACTACCAATACAAAATATATGCAAGCACTTCTTACATCTCTGTTAAAGGGATGTACAGTTTGTCTTATTGTCAAGTCTCCAAGTTATTAAGCAGTAGCATTGGAACACTATTTGCTCAAAAAGAATAGGAGGGGCATACCACTCTTAACCCACAATAGCTTGCTCGTCATATCTGTTGTTAGGTTGCAGTGTTCGAGTGCCGGCTGTGCCGCTAAATAAAGTGTCTCACATCAGCAGCACTGGAACACTCTTAGACAATGAATGTTAGCCAGGAGTGTTCAAGAGCCTCTAAATGAGGTGCCTAGCATCAGTAGCACTGGAACAGTCTTTGAGGACACAAAGAAATGGAAGGGAATGTAAGCTTGTGAGTATTCCAGAGCCTCTACAAAAGGTAACCAGCTTTACTGGCACTCCAGAGAACACTAAGCACTCCAGAGAACATTGAGCACACAGAGGATTGTAGAAGTATGCCATTGCTGATTGACCAATTTATGTCAGGTTTCCTCCAAGTCACTGGCCCGTATTCTGATAGCAGGTTTAACTTAAACTCAGGTTTAAAGTTGTGGTTTAAGTATGGATAGCCAATTGTTACACAAATCACGAACAGTAGAGATATCATACTTCAGCTCACTTGGCTCTCAAATCATTCATGATTGTCTAGGAAGTATAAATAGATGATTGTCTTCACCATCGATGAATCAGGAAAGAGCACAGTAAACACAAGAAACATACAACTTAATAAAGATTTTGATACTTTTGGCTTCCCATAATTAAACTACAACTTTAAACCTGAGTTTAAGTTAAACCTGACTTCAGAATACGGGCCACTGAGTTTAACTCCAACCTATCAAGAAGAATTAGAGGTACCAGGACAATCCCATCAAGCAACTGATTGGAGGAAAGGCAAGCTATTGTAGCCTGCCCTTCCTGTGTTCTGTGATCCAGCAACCACTACCTCCTCTATTAATTTGATCCCACTGGACACTATCAAAGAGAGACTAAACTGAAGCTGACCATATTTGAATAGAATGCAACAGTTTCCAATGTCATTTCAGAGCCAAGCATCTACTGATTTGACACCAGTACAAAGAATTAGATGAGAACTGACTATCAACAATACCACAAAGAGCATCTTGATTCACAGAGCAGAGAAACTACAATTATGGAATCATTTATTTTAATTTACATTACTAATATACACAGATACATCACAGTAAAGGGTGTTCAATCAGTAGATCAAACAGTGGACATTTTGTCAAGTACAAGAAGTACATTTAAATAAAAATTGAAAGGTTTTTCATTCATGTTGTGTGAAAAGCTGCAAATGTCTTTAAATGTAGCTCTGCATTTAAAAAGGAATCTGAATGAATAACAAGTACTGGAAAGCTAAAAAAAAATACAAGAGATTTATTGAATTTTTAAGTAAAATCTTATTCATAGAAGCATGCTATTAATATATGGGGTGTGCACATGCTGGACATCATCTAGAAAGATTGACATTGGTTAAACAACAAAACAAATTCTGGTGAAAAATTGAAGGCATGTGAAGAAATTAAAAACAAAATACAAAATAAAAACAATGAAAAGATATTAAAAATCAAACTAAAAGGAAACAGAATGCACATATATATGTATACATAGAAAACAAGAAATTGTCACTTCAGACATTATTTATAAATACAGAAATTCATGAATATATTGTAATGATGACAACATAATTTACAGATAAAGAAATGCTTGTCACTCAGAAAACTGACAGTAGATGATGCAGTGTTTGGAAGCGATTGGGCCAGAAGGAAAAATCAAGCAGCTCAAGGGAGGTTGATACTGCCAATGTTACTAAATGCCCCAGGTCTCTTGTGCTTACTGATGGCACATACAGCAAAGTGATACATACTGCCAGCTTTGAAATGGGTGAGTGTGCATGCCATGGGTAACGGAAGTGCATCTACGGCACCTATCTTCTTCCAAAGGTCTGTGCTAGGAGTGGCGGATTCAGATTCCTGGTAGGCATAGAGTAGGTAACGCATGACTTCAACTTTGGATGCACCTCCTGCAGGGTCTGCCTTCCAGGAGAGGACAATACCCTCTTGGGAGTGCTTGATCTCTAGGAGAGGTCTGATTGGCAGAGGGGTAAAGAGAATTGTACGAGGGAGGTCCAATGTAGTCTTCATGTCGGGCAATGGTGCAGGATGTTTCTGTGATTTTGTCATATCCTGTTTCTGCTGCACTTGTAACTGGCCTTGCTGCTGCTGCTGCTGCTGCTGCGGTTGCTGTGGATTCCTTTGTTGTTGTATTTGACGCTGCGCCAGTTGCTGATTTAACTGCTGCTGCTGTTGCTGCAGTTGATGCTGCTGAAGTTCTTGAGGGGATAATCTTGAAGCAGAGGCAGTTATGGTTGTCATACGCAGCTGTTGCTCCAGCTTATTGCTCTTATTCCTACATTCTGCAAGGGCTTTCTCCACAATTCCCAACTCACTACGCAGCTTCCCTTCTTGTTGCTGTAAAAAAACATAAATTCCAGGTGTGACATCAATCACACAACAAATTCAAAGAGAATCCAACCAAATGACTATCAATCAATTGTTCTGGGTGAATTGGAAAAAAGGAGCACAACTTTCATGTCTTTTTATTTAAAAAATAATGAATCATTGACATAACAATTAAATCACTTTGAATAATAACAATTCAATGATACCCGGATAAGCTTCTGGGATCATGGATCATTGTCCATGAATCAATGTTATCAAAATATGGAAAAACTGCACTTGGTTATAGGCATTTACATAGCACTGTCTATCTAGAAATATTCTATTCCGTGGTGCACATAAGAAAAAGAAGAGTATTTGGATCACATCTGACACAATTAAAGTTGAGTGATTCTAGAATGCATGCAGTGGTAGTTCGTGGCCCTGCTTTTGCCAGATCAGAAATCCACCTAAATTCTAAAATTTTTAAACAATGACCTCTGTGACCTTGTGACCCAAAAATCTAATCAGATCATTGTCACTACCACAGGCAGACTTGGACTAAGTTTGAACTTGATCCCTTGAATTGTTCATCAGTGGTTGTGGCCATAAGAACAGGATTGTCATATGAAAACTTGAGAATTACATATTGGTGTTTTATGATTTGCCGATGCTTGTTTTTTCTGTTATATTTGGAGCCTTTGCGAAGGCCATGAATATGAAAAGAAAAGAAAAACGCTCTCTTTGAGCCGAGAAGTAATTTCTAGCTGGCCTTTGTCATTTTTCCTGTGACAATTTATGGCGACCCTACCAGGACTAGAAATTATTTCTCGTATGAAACACCACCGTAATGAAGGTTTATTATCTATTTTACGGTGTGTGTGTTTTGTAAGGTTGTAATAGAGACGGGAACTTGCGAAAAGAGTGATTTTGCTGTGTAATCCCGGGTATGATGTGTTGCGTCTCTTGCAACGGGACGGGGATCATGTGTACGGTAGCGGTGTGCGAGAATGTATGCCGGGTGTACGTGTAGATAACGGGGGCAGTAAATTTCAGTTCGGGTATGCATTGAAGTGTCCGTTGGCATTTAGATACAGCGGGTGTACGGGTTTTGTACAACTACAAGGGCTGTGGTGATTTAAATGACCGGTATAGGATATGTGTGTGGATTTTAGGAATAATCCAGGTTTAGGCACACAGGTTTTTATATACTTCGATGAAGTTTGGGAACTGTCTTTGGCAGATTTGGTTCAATTTGCATGTCCAGATCTACGGAGTACAATCAAGACAGCAGAGTGTTGACTTTCGTTTTGTCTTGGATTTTTTAAGCTACCGTTAGGCCCCAAATAAGAATTCTGTTCTACGGTTGAATCAGTTTTCTTGGAGAGATTTCAGATCTATTCTTTATCACAAAAGATCTACAGAGATGGGTAAAGTTGTCGGGTACTCAAGATAATTTTGACTCACTCTTCAATTTGATTTTGAGGAAGCAATTCATGCAGTGCTGCCCTAAGGAAATCGAATTATTTATCAGAGAAGGACAATGTATAGAGCTATGGTTTATGTAGGAGCTCATGGTTTACATACATTAAGTACATTGCGTAAATCAGGTGGATTCAAGCCAACAGGTACACAAGGTAGTGTTAGTCCCACTCAGGTAGCTATGACTAAAGGAAATTCCAATGTCAAGGGTTCAGAAGTACATAGACCTATGAGTTGTGGTAAGGCTGGGAAAACACAGAATACAGGCACAGAATACAGGCAACAATACTAAGGGTTGCTATGTATGTGGTAGCCAGGGACATTTTAAGAAAGAATGTCCGTTGCGCGAACAGTTGTATGCCGCGCAGGGTATGCTACTGGTCGATGATCATGGGTCAGACATTTCTCCGCAAAGGGAAGAGGATAAAGAGGAGGATAAAGACATCATACAGTCAGTTGGGAATGATGTAGGCCTAGATGATACAGGAAATCGGATTAAATCTAGTTCTATGAAATCATCAGATCTTAAGCTCAACACTTTACAGCTTGGTTTGTCGGCTATTTGTTTGCAGGTGAAAGCAGGCATGGCATATGAAAATTTGGGAGCTGTCATGAAAGACCTGCCTATTGTTTCAGGGAAACTGGTGCAGGGGAATAAAGTTGTGTCGGTCCTTAGTAATTCCAGGTGCACCACTTGTGTGGTGAAGTCTTCATTGATTTCGGAAGGTCAACTTACAGGTTACAAACAATTGGTGGTATTAATAGATGGCACAATTCGAGAATTTCCGGTGGCGAGGTTGAATGTAGACACTCCTTATTATGTCGGGGAGATAGATGCTTTGTGTATGCTTTGTGCGACCTTGTTATAGGAAACATTAGGGGTGCACGTGAACCTAAAGATCCCTTCACCAAAAACCAGAATATCCTCGGTGATGGGAATGAGAGCAGTGAGGAACATGTTACTAGTGGTAATGTTGACCAAAATGAGGATGAGAGAACAATGAGTAATGAAAACCCTGATAGACATGACGAAGTGCGAATGAAAACAATAGAGTTGAAAAGGAGGTTGGAAATTTCTCTGAGGTGAATGAGAATAATCCAAGGGTGATGGCAGTTGAAACTCGATCTCAAAAGGAGATCAAGGTCAAACCGCTCAAGGGTTTGAAAACAGGAAGTCCTAGCCCCTGTGCAGAACCAGCAGTTTTCATTCAGGAACAGAAGGATGATCCTTCATTGCGTTCGTTGTGGAATAAAGTAGGCAGGGATGAAAAATCGAGATACATGTTTGTATGTGAGGGAGATTGTTTGTTCAGGCAGAGAAGAGATGCAAACAATCCTAAAATTGGGGTAGGTGATAAGTGTGTAGTTCTACCTAAGTCACAAAGAGAGAAGGTCATGAAAGTGGCACATGAGTCTCTGATGGAAGGACATATAGGAATTAACAATACTATGGCTAAGATAAAAAGTCAGTTCTTTTGGCCAGGAATGTCGGTAGATGTAGCTAACTTTTGTAGATCCTGTGACATTTGCCAAATGATGGTCAGTAAGGGTAGAGTATCAAAGGCGACACTAGGTCGAATGCCGATCATCGGTGTACCGTTTCAGAGAATAGCTATAGACTTAGCAGGACCGCTTAGGAGGTCAGAGAGAGGTCATACCCATATTTTGACAGTGGTTGATTACGCAACCAGGTATGTTGAAGCTATTCCGTTAAAGATTATCACAACTGTAGAAGTGGCTGAAGCACTTCTTAGCATATATAGTAGGGTAAGAATACCAAATGAGGTCATGTCGGATTTAGGTCCACAGTTTGTTTCAAGTCTGATGACGGAGGTGTCAAGACTGTTGTCAATTAGACAGGTCACTAGTTCTAGGTATCATCCGATATGCAACGGTTTAGTGGAGAGGTATAATGGTCTAGTGAAGAATGCGCTGCGACGGTTGTGTGCAGATGAACCGCGTGAGTGGGATAGATATTTACTAGCACTCCTCTTTGCATTAAGTGAGACCCCTAGTTCTAGCCTTGGGTATTCCCCATTTGAGTTGTTATATGGGAGGAATGTTCGTGGTCCCATGGATGTGTTACGTGAAATATGGACAAATGATGAGGTAACACCAGAGTTGAAAGATGAGTATGAATATGTCATAGAGCTTCGAGAGAGATTAGTCAAGTCATGGGAGCTAGCTTCAAGAAGCATTGAAAGGTGCTGCAGGAAAGTACAAGAAGTATTATGACAGGAATGCTAGAAACAGGAATTTGAGTATTGGAGATCAGGTGTTGATCTTGCTTCCCACTAATCAGAATAAGCTGTTGTTGAAGTGGATGGGTCCATTCCCTGTGGTTGGTGTGAAGTATGACTATGACTACATTGTAGATGTAGATGGTGTTTCCAAAACATATCACATTAATCTGTTGAAGAAATACTTTAGAGAGTCAAAAGGGGCCTAAGCTTTTGATCCTAGGAGAATCTTCGTCGGAGGCAAAATGACAAACATATAACGTGGAACAAACATAATATAGACCATAGACATGCAACAGCAACACTAGAAACAAGGAGACAAAAAGGGCATTAGAGAGTTGTGATGACCAATCAGGTTGGAGAAGGGGATGAAAGCAAAGGAGTAGGCAGACACAAAGGGAAGTCAGTGTAAGGAAGGCTAGTAAAAGACTTTAAGCTGTGAGGGATTAAGACAATTGGGCAGGCAACATCAAACAGGATCTGGAACAAAACAGTGATTGCAAGTGTGAGGAAGAGATGAATAACAAGAGAATTAGTGAGAGGCGGGTCAAACAGGTTACAAAGAAAGGCATAATTAACTGGTGCATAAGAGTGGGGGATAAAGGGAAGGAAATACTTTCCAAGAAAGGAGGTTAACATGTCAATGGCTGGTTGCTTTGATGTTGATACAGGGAGTAAGAACCTGTGTGATGATTCTGAGCTGGAGTGTGAGGAAGATAGTTGTGATGTTGATGGTGCCGAGATACAAGTGATGCCATCTATATATGCAGCAGGAAGAGTTTGTAGAGCATGTCAAGGTGAATGAGACTCTTGAAGAAGATCGTAGGAGAGAGATATCTGATCTGTTGTTTGAATATCAGGATGTTTTCACTGATGTACCAAAGAAAACAAGCGCAGCAGAGTGCAAGTTGCACTTAACGAGTGACGAACCAATTCGTTCTCCCCCATATAAGGTGCCTCAGGCAGTGCAAGAGAGTGTAGAAAAAGAAATAGACACAATGCTGTGGATGGGAATTATTGAGCATGCAGATTCCCCATATGGTCATCCCATAGTTATGATAAAGAAACCGGACAGGTCTAATAGGTTTTATATTGACTTTCGGCGTCTGAACAACATTACCGTGTTCAATCCAGAACCCATACCCGACCCCAAAAATCTGTTTGGTAGATTGGCGCAGAGCAAGTATTTCAGTAAACTTGATATGACGAAGGGTTACTGGCAAATCCCCATGAGGGACAGTGACAAAGACAAGACTGCATTTATTACCCATAGTGGGCAATATAGGTTCAAATACATGCCATTTGGTTTAGTAACAGCAGGAGCACAGTTTAACAAGATGATGCGTAATATATTGCAAGGTATTCCCAATGTAGTTCATTATATAGATGATGTTCTAATACACACAGAGAGTTGGGAAGAGCACATAGCGACAATCAGACAGGTGTTGCAAAGATTGCACGAGGTTAACTTAGCTGCGCGTCCATCCAAATGTGCGTTGGGATTTGATACCATTGAGTTCCTGGGGCATAGTCTTTGGGATGGTATTATCCAAACCAGTAGTAGGCTAAAAAAGAAGGTTGGCGAGTCACCAAGGCCTCTGACTAAGAAACAGGTACGATCATTCTTAGGTCTTACGGGGTATTATAGAGACTATATTCCAAATTATGCTGAGATTGCTCTGCCTTTGACAGATTTGAAAGTAAAAGGTAAACCAAATGAGGTTAAGTGGGGAGAATATGAAGAAAAGGCATTCAGGAAATTGAAGGAGTGTCTAGTGACACGTCCAATACTTCATCTTCCTTGTTTTGATCAGTTAGTTGTATTGAAGGTAGATGCATCTGACAGGGGTGTAGGTGCCGTATTAATGCAAGAACATTCAGCAGAAGAGTTTCCAATCGCGTACGAGAGTAAGAAACTATTATCTAGGAAAGAGAATTACTCAACAATAGAGAAAGAGTGCTTAGCAATTGTATGGGCAATCAAGAAGTTTGATTATTATCTATGTGGACGTGAGTTTGAGGTACATACAGACCATAAACCATTGGTGTATATTCAAGCAAAGAAGCTTGAGAACAAAAGAATCATGAGGTGGAGCATGATGCTCCAAGACTACAGGTTTAGGCTTGTATCAGTAAGGGGTCAAGATAAGGTCGCAGCAGATTTTATGAGCAGGATGTAAATTGTAGAAAGCCTCCACAAATGTTGGGTGGATTTGACCAGAAATTGTGTGCTGCATTTCATATTTTGTTCTATATCTATGCTAATGTATAAGGTTTACCAAGATGTTATACTTTTTGTTATTTGCATGTCATATTGCAGATTCATTTCATTTTGTGATAGGATATACATTACTGCTTTTAAGAGCATTTTTCTTATAAAAATGCAAAGAAAAAGCATTTCTTTATTACAACTGTATTGCAGTTTTTTTTTGTAGACAATGTCGGTTTGTGATATGGGTCATTTTAATCCATGTTGAAATTCATATTTATTATGTCTTGTTCATGTATGCACATGTCCGTCCTAAACTTCAGAATGAAGATTTACATTGGAGAACTCTCAAACATATTAACTGTGAAACTGGCTACAAAATTCTTTGGACTTTGCAAATCATTATTTTAAAGCCTACATCTGCAAATGGTGATTCTTGGAACTTTGTGTAAAATGAACATTGCAATGAGGACAATGGACAGTTCAACATAGTTGCCTTGGATGCCGTTCGTTAAATATATAATCTTCAATGTGGACACAAATTTTTGACTACACCAACATAGTGGAAAATTAACTTATTAATGTGCTTCGGAAGAGGATAAACCAATGGACAGTAAAGATAATGGATGTTGATTAATGCCCCAACTTGGACTTTAGTTACTGCGGGTGCCTATATGATTCAAGACTATGTTCTTCCTAGTGATGCTAATATATACTAACTTCATTGCCATTTAACAGCGTTTCTAAGGACTGTCAGTGGAATCTGCCATGAGGACATTGGATCATGTTTAGGATATTCCTTTTATTTGGTAGTCATACATGTTAGGTTGGTTTTCTGGTTCACTTACATTACAGTGAACTAATGTTATTATGTATGCTTTGAATTATCTTGTGGTAATGTTGCATGTGACAGTTCCATGATGTCAATTTTTAGGTTACAAAAAGGAAATACATGCTTATAACCATTTTATGTGTTGATTAATTGGGGAAGCAAATCGAAATCAGGCACGTTATTGCGTTGAAAAAAGATAGTACTATATGCAGAGCTGCCAACATTGGAAAGATAGAATCCAGTAGATTTCGCGGATGTATGATTATGTGAGGGAGCGGCGGAACGTTGTCCCACGGATGGGAGTTTTGGGTAGCAAAACACATTAAGAAACAACATTTGATAGTAACTGACAGCTGTCTAAACCATTGAAAAAAATTTCCGATAGATTAAATGCACATTAGAGAGAATTCATGAATTGTCATTGACTAAGTATACACTTCAGGCAAAACAGTAGATTTTTTACATAATTCATAAAATTAAAGAATGCATTCAACATGAAAATACCTTTAATTGGCCAGAGCCAGGGGGAAGGGGCTGCAGTCGTGGTAAACATTTAACATGGTAAATGAGCTTTATATGTGGACTGCTTAAAGTCTCTGAGGGATTCCTGTGAAAATTGTCACACAGTCCCATTCCGCTTGAAAATTAACTTTATACTTCGAAAAGTATTTTGTCATCTTGGTCTTGGATGACTCCATCTCCATGATCTCCATGGTCACTGGCGATGCGATTGTAGTGTGGATGAATCGGGACAAGCACAGCTCAGCCAGCGCCAGGCTAGCTCACTCACGAAAGAGAAAATGTTCGAATCCGATCAACCGAAGTGAAAGTAGGCAAAAAAATCTCCACTTTGCTTCTGGTTCTTCAGGATTGTCAATAAAATTATTCCTGAAACTGAAAGTCGGGGTGTAAAAGTAATCCACTTGTTAATCCCATCGTTGATCCACAGTTTCAGCTCGAATAAAGCGCACACAAGCTTACGAAAAATGCCTCGCAGCGCTCGTGAACTTCCCTTCTCGTAGCTTCCTGGCGCAGCGCGGCCGGCTGGAGCCGCGCCGGGGCGCATCGGGGGCCATGTGCATGGAGTACCGCTGAAGTGTTTTCATCACACATTGCAGAACCCGGAAATAAAATGGCTTGTTAGACTACTTTACCAGTCGTTCAGTAAAATTATCTTCATTTACATTGGAAATCAATGTACAATTATACAAAAACTGGTAAAAGTTACTGGGTAAAATGAAAATGTGATAAGGAGGTTCCACGTGGGTGTTAGGGAGTTGAGCATGCTAGACTCGTAAAACAGTCGTTTGTATGAATTTTACAATTTAACAGCTAAAAATCCTGATTATCCGGGAGATTTTGGCATGGGGTCGGGAGAACGGGAGATTGGATAGAAATCCAGTATTCTCCCGCAGGATCCGGGAGACTTGCACTGTACTATTATTTGGAGTCATGTAAATGATGTATTAGGTTCAGAGTATCCTAAGAGGAACACTAGAGAAAACTGGTCAGATGTGCTTAAGATATTTCATGTTATTGATATTGTTATGTTTTGTGTTTCAGTGATAAACTTGGAAGAAGTCATTCCATATATATACATATATCACCAAAAGAAAAGATGGTTGTTTTAAAATGTGATGATGTTGATAACGTGTTATCTATATGAAGTGCATGTAAAAGGAGTTTAGGAACTTCCTTTAGGAATTTCTTGACATTTCATTAAGTGATTTTGGTCATAAAGATGTTTGTACATATGTTTATAACACAAGGTTAGTCAGGTCATTTTTCCATGTTGTTCAAGAAGGTTGTTTCAAACATGCACCTGTTATTCAGGTTATATTGCAAGTGTAATTCTCAAAAGTTGAAGAAAATTGATCATGATTAATTGTTCGCTTAAAATGGGGGTTAGTTGTCATATGAAAACTTGAGAATTACATATTGGTGTTTTATGTTTTGCCAATGCTTGTTTTTCTTTTATTTTTGGAGCCTTTGCAAAGGCCATGAATACGAAGAGAAAAGAATAAAGGCTCTCTTCGAGCTGAGAAGTAATTTCTAGCTGGCCTTTGTCATTTTTCCTGTGACAAGGATAGGCCCACAGACTACAGTGTAACAACCTGAAAACCTACACCCCATTCAACTATGAGCGGAGGCATCAAAAGAGTTGTTATTTTGGCAGGCATTTGTCCCTGTTCATAGCCTGTCCTGTGATTCAAGGAAACTTTCTGGTTTAAAAGATATATTGAGAAATGCCAACTCAAAATCTTTAAGATGATGCCATCTTGAAATAAATATTTTCTTAAAACATTGTTAAGTGAATTGTTTCAAGGCATACACTCACAAAGTTTGACTATTCAATGTGTAGGAGCGGTGAACCAACTTCCATTTTTGTCTCATTTCATAACAAGGGGTCAAGGGGAAGAACAACAGATAAGATGACCCTCGGACGTCACTTCTTTGCCAAATATCTTTTAAAATATGAAGGCGAGTGGAAAAATCCATCAGACTATGGCACGCAAAGAGGGCCAAGAGAATTTAGGAAAAAAAAACATTATCTCATAGTTGATTTACCTGCATATCTTGTAGTTGTCTTTGACAGTTCCGATATACCTGGCGATTCATTCCTGAATGAGTTGCTGACAATTTGGTTCTGAGAGATTGCTGGTATTCCTCACTTCTCTGAATCTGAGACTGAAATACGAAAGAAATTCAAGATTAAACCCTGAAGAGGGCCTGTGCACAAATTCATAATTTCAATATCATGCATGAATGATCGTATACACGGCAGGCTCATTTGTGATTGAAAATTTTAGCTATTTTCTTAAATAGATAGCGTCACACAGTAAAAAAAATCAAGCCTTTTGCCAAGTCTCAGCAAAGTATTTGATGACTATCTTCTCATAATACCACGATTCTCCCACACATATATCAAGTATGTTAGTGACATATATGTATTCCATGTCACCAGAATCTTCAATTCAAATTAGCAACTGGAATCAAAGATTTTTGCAGGACTGGAGCTATTGAAGAAGTAGACA
This sequence comes from Lytechinus pictus, assembly GCF_037042905.1. Lineage (NCBI taxonomy): Eukaryota > Metazoa > Echinodermata > Echinoidea > Temnopleuroida > Toxopneustidae > Lytechinus > Lytechinus pictus. The sequence goes on from NC_087254.1 coordinate 28,160,823, forward strand.
TTGGTCAATTTTAAAGATCAAATTGAAGATTTGTGATTTGGACACAGTAATATTCTTCAGCACATGCACACCTAGACCTCTCATCTGGACCCCGCCCTGCACGAAACACGCTGATCGCGCCTTCTCCTCAATCGCTCTCACTCTCTGGAATAGACTTCCTACCCAAATATGCAATGCTCCTTTCGTTGAGGCCTCCAAAAGCAGACTAGACTAAATACATTTGTTTTCTTATTAGTTCTATTCATATTTTGTACTAATTTAAATGCTAACATAGATATACGTATATGTTTTTCCCTAAACTTATTAATATGATTATCTTTTGATGTATTACGTGATATATAGTATGTCATGTAAAGCACATTGAAATATCAATGTAATTGTAATAATGTAATAATGTTACCTGTATTGTATTGTATTAATCCTTGCTGCAGTGATCCTGACCCAGTTTCAGGGCCTTGTCCTACATGTATATTCTCTCTTTGGAGAATGCTATGTTTTCTAATTTAAATATTTTCTTACATTTTTCATCATAGTCTAGAGTGATTCTAACATACCAATTTCACAAAAGTAATGTATTTTAATGGGGGAATGTGTGTAGAATCTTTGGAGGAATATCAACAGCTGCATTCAAAATGATAGGCCCAACAGCATTGGGGCTATTCCATGGTTACTCACGTTACATTTGGAGACACCTTGACTCATACTTGGAGCTGTAACTTCATTATTATTGATAGGAACTAAACATCTCTTTATCACAACATAGTACGCAGTCTGACTATCCTTTGTATAAAAACAAAACTTGGGAAATTTCATTATGCTCCTGGCAAATCTTTGAAATGTGTTGGTTACTCATGTTACATGATTTGGACATGCATAAAATGAAAAGTGGACATAAGTGAAAAGTGTCCTCGTGCAAGGCTTTTATGAAAGTTGATTACATCCATTTCAAAGAAGTATATTAGGGAGACAAATTTGTATATAATAAAAAAAATAAAGAACACATGGTTTTTACATGGGGTGCAGATAAAGTGGTTACTCACGTTACGGTTCAGATGGGCTATATGTACAAAAACACATTGAGCTCATGTCCACCAACCTATGGAATTGCCCATTGGATTTTGTCATTTAAAGATCAGGGACATAGTGACAATCCTGAGCAATAGGTTTTTGCACGTTGAAGTTTGGGGGACAAAGAACCTTAAGAGAGTAACTGATTATGTCAGGAAGTACACTTACCAAAATGAGTCGCATCTTATTCTGATGTTGCTGCTGCTGAGTCTTCACAGCACTTTGCTCTTCCTGCAGTTTCTTCATTTGAGCCCTTTGTACCTGCTGCTGATCCTGCTGACTTGACTGAAGCCTCTGAGCCGCAATTCTGGCTTGCTGATGCTGCTCCTGTTCCCGTTGCTCCCGGGCAGCCTTTGCCGCAGCTTGGGCACGGTTGGCAGCATGGGTTCTCTCCTGGGCTTGGATCTGCTCCTGGTTGCTGGCTTGACTTCTGGCTACATTCTGGTAGTGCTGTTGCTGCTGGATAGCTAGCTGAGAGCCAGACGCTAGGGTTGATGTGGGGAGGGTTTGAGGTGCACCCGCACCTACAGGTCTCACCATCTGCAACTGTATCTGACCAGTCGGAAGTTGGATTTGCTGACAAACTTGCAAACTTTGCTGAAGGAACAAATGAGGAACATACACATCATGTAATGACCACATCTAAAGTTGTGTATCAATTAAACTATAGTAATAACAGCTGGATTCATTAAGCACTTTTTGAAGATATGTTAGACATAATACTTCACAATTTAATGTAGATAATTTGACTGATTGATAGAAAAGTATGCAACTGGGAAAATATGATTCTGCTCAAAATAGAATAGGGACAGCATTTCCTGCAAAAAAGCAGTATAGTTATCAAAGAAAATGGGGAAATTATACCAAAATTCATAGCTTTGAATGCATCTTTATTTCTTGAATTATTTTACTATTCTATTGCTTTGCCATACGTTCCCATTTATGATCACACCTATATGAATTCAATTACGGTTCCCTCTCAATTCGTATCTAAGAAGCCTTTTCATTGATTATACTTTGCTTATGAATCTTCATTACCTGTTTGTCTAACTATTTGTTACATACTTACTCTTGGTGTCCCTTTTTTTTGGGGGGATGGGGGTGTTTTTGTTTCTTTTGGTGTTATACTCGCACATGAACATGATCAATGTCATGTATTTCAATTCCTTTCAAACTCTTAAAATTCAACCAACTGACCTCCCACCATTTTACTCATTGAAAAATGATAAATGCTGGTTTGATATAATTTGTATTATTTCTTGTCATGATACGTTAACCAAGTTTTCATTTGTTTCTCTTCATATTACAATGAAGATTAATTTATCCAGAATTTTGATTACAATGACATGTTTACATATATTTCTATTTTACATTATTCTATGTAGGCACCAGCCAATAAGGAGAACCTCTTGACAGAATTTGTAAATTCTTTTAGGTGATCCCCAGGCATTGGCTGTTGCTCAATTATAATATTTCTCTTGTAATGTTCATATTAAATCTGTCATGTTCTGTTATTATCTTGCCTAGGAAAAAAAATAATAAATAGCTCAAGATGACCACAATTCAAATTTGTTTTCCTTGAAAATCAAAATGGTTGAAAGGTCAGACAACCCCTGTGAACTCCTACATAGATTAAAGATGTTAATACCCTTAAATATACCCTTATAACACTGTTTACACTCATACCTGTTGTGTAGAAGTGACCTGACCAGGTCTAACTTGCTGCAGCCAAGCCTGGCCTGGTTGTCTTGTAGCAAGAGCTGCAGCTGAAGCAGCAGCTCCTGGAAGCTGATGGACACCTTGTCGACCCTGCTGCAGCATGTTCAGAGATATCTGCTGCTGTTCCTGCTGAAGCCTTTGTGCCATTGCCACCTGCCCCTGCATTCTGGCTTGGTTTTGCATTGTCGTCATCACCGGTTGTAGACCTGCTATGGTAGCTGTAACAGACTGCTGGCTTGACGACATTTGTCGTTGCTGTGTGGATACCTGAGAAGTTTGAGGTTGTCCTCGGCTAGCAGGAGGGACCTGTTGCCTGGGACCATGCTGGAGGCTCACCACCTGAGAGCGTAGATTGGAACCCTGGGTTGTCACCAATGGAGGATTCACGTTCCTGAGCTATAGTAGTAGCACAATGAAAACAAACAACACATAAGAGATATTACTAAAGTTGACGGATACTTCATCTCTATCACAACAGCCATTTGTGAGGAACAAATAAATGTAAATGAAAATAGATTTTTCAAGATTTATTGTCATGAAAAATATTTTTACCACAGCAAAGCGGTACCTGACGCATTGAAAAAGTGTCCAAAACATCTTCTCTAAATAACCAACATGTGTGCGAAGTCTCCTGAGCATTTGGCAAACACTAAGAAGTATTCACTCCACAAGGTGAAACCATACAAAAAATGAAAAGTTACTCATAGCCAACAGCTGAATGTGAAATTTGAACTGATTGAGAGAGAATAATTTTTTTTCTTCACCAATCACTCACCTGAATGTTAGCTGAAGATGAAGATTGTTTATGCGGAGAGATGCTCTGTGGAACTCCTGGGGAAATTCTTTTCGGAGATGATACAGACCCTGACATGGAACCAGTCCGTGAAGCAATAGATACAGGCTGTACAGCAGCTACTCGTTGGCTAGTTCTCTGGATAGCATTTTGTGAAACAAGATTTTGCCCTATGTTTGCAACTTGTCTTGCACTTGATACTGTTCCTGAAGTTGTCGGTGTTGTAATACTGCTGCTGACGACAAAGACACTTGGTGCTCTTTCTAATGCATTTGGTGAGGAAACTGAAGGTGAGTTGACAAGTGTATGAGGCGATTTAGTGGTAAGTGATGTGAATTTGCTAATAGGCAGTGAATCTTGCTTGTGCGGACTAGGTCCACATGGTTTTGATGACTTCTCAGCAGGTAGTTCAGGGTCATCAGTAAGGTCTATTACTTCTGGCTCATCTTGCGCCGGAGCAGATTTGGTTGGCTTGCCAGCCGAAGGGTCTTTCTTTTTCTCAGTGCTATTAGATTTCTTTGAAGTGTCGTTAGATGCTTCAGGCACCTTTGTGGAAGCAGTGTCAGTGGAGTGCTTGGGTGATCCAGGAAGCTTAGAAGAGTCTGTGCCTGAAGGAACAATGGCCTTCTCAGGTGATTCTGATGGTGCCTTAGAAGGTGATTCAGCAGGACCGGTACCAGAAGTGCTGGAAAGGGATTTGGATGGTGATGGAATGTCTTGTGAAGAAACTGCTTCAGAATCTGAAGACCCTTTAGAGGTTTCTATGTTAGAAGGTGTTGGTGCAGATGAAATAGTCTCTTGTGGGTGAGATGCAGCAGTGGCAGTTCCTGAGGCATTGATTGCAACATTTGGTCCCTTTGTTTGCTGTGAAGAGATGCATAAAGGACAAACATATCATACAACAGAAAACATGCAAACATTTCCTCTAAACAAAGACAAGCACTTCTTCCATTCTATAGCTTTATTTCATCTAAAAAAAAATAAAAAAACCAGGTTGATTGGTAATGTCAACTAAATTCTCAAAGTTTACAGTACAAAAAGAAAATGCTTCTGACAGCTTAGTTTCATGCAGGCTCTACGTGAGCACCTGAATTACATTAAAAATTGAATTTTCGTAAAATTTAAAGCAAGCTCACAAACAGTCATAACTCACATGGAGCACAAACACACATGCGCTACAGAGATCACCATATTTAGAGACTTCTCTCTGTGCTCTTGTAATTGAAAAACTATCAAAAGCCTACCAAGCAAACCAACCCCATCCAAACCCTGAACTATTTGAGCTAGAATATCAACAGCGAAAAGGGTGAGAGAAGCTACATGCTTAAGTGCTCTAGCCAAACATCAAAATGGTAAGAATGTAAGTAGAGATATTAAAAATAAGAATCAGATGTTCCTGCTAAGAATAATTAAACACATTCGAAAATCTCATAATAGTGAAAAAAACACTTCTTTCTGATATGTGATCACTAAATTTGTAAGATTGCCCTTCATCTGTCTTTTAAAAGAAAAAATAACAAAACATTACCGAGAGTGCTAAATATACTTAAACGTAAAATTTGAATTTTCACAAATCAACAGCAAAAAAAAAATGTCAAAACTACATCATTTTAAGATTGGAATATTAGATTTTACTGCAATAAAATTCACATAGTCGAAACTCTACCTAAACATTTAATAGGCTTAAATGAACATAGTTCTTATTAACCACTTCATGAAAGAGCCTTGAAGAGAACAATACCACAGGCAAATATTTAATCCATTCAGTCATCAACTACATGACTACCCACCATTGATTGAGTAGATGCAGCATCAGCAGTAGGAGAAGGATCAGTTGTGTTACTACCAGCTTGTGAGGTGTCCATAGGGGATTCTTCACTCGATTGGTCTGTCTCTAAGGCTGCAGCACCATCAGTAATACCACCAGGTTTTTCTGTGGACTCTACATGAGCATCTGCTTTTGACAGTGACGCTGTGTCCTGAGAAGCTTTTCCTGAGGGAGCGTCTGATGAAGTACCAGCTTCACTTGCTCCAGACAAATTCTGTGAAAAAAGATATTTGTCAAGGATGAAAGAGATTGGTAATAGGTTAACGATTGTCATGTCCATCACCTTCGCCACATACACGATTTAATTTCTTCTTTCCTAATCCACAATTTTGGGGTCTGTTCCGAAACCATGGCCTATTGATTACCAAATGTGCTCATAATAATGATACTGAAACCATTGAAAATGCGAGCAGCCAACATGTGTATATACATGTGGAGCGTTGTGGCCCAGTGGATTAGTCTTCTGACTTTGACAAAGAGGGCCGTAGGTTCGAATCCCAGCCATGGCGTAATTTCTTTCAGCAAGAAATGTATCCACATTGTGCTGCACTCAACCCAAGTGAGGTGAATGGGTACCCAGCAGGATTAATTCCTTGAATGCATGAGTGCTGTAAGGCAGCTCGAGCTAAAGCCGGGGTAATAATAATAACAGCACGCCTCGGAATATAATATTTCGAGATGGATGGCGCTATATAAATGCCTGTTATTATTATCATTATATATATATATATATATCTCTCTCTCTCATTTGGGCCATAGGGCGAATATACGTCTGAAAAAGAGGTACCTTAAGGGGAATTTGTTCTAAAGGGGAATTTTTCAGTTCCCCTTAAGAGTTTGACAGTGTTTTTCATTGCCTTGCCATTGTCCCGCACGCTTCAGACTGTTTCAATGTGGACTACAGAGGGGGTAGTACATGTAGACTGAGGACTGGTCCATTTGTCTTATTTCGGGGAGATTAACAGCAGTGCAAAATTTCGGTGTGTATATTCGCCTGTCTGGAAAAACGGGTCCTTGGGGGAATGTAGATTCTCATTTTTCTTCAATAAAGTATATACATGTTTGTTGTTTGTATGCTTGTATGTTTTTGCATGTTTTGTTGATGAAAGGCCTCCTCTAGTTGATGTTAACACATGATATATCAGAAAGGCCTAAAGTTGTACTATAAGATGCTTTAATGAAATTCCCCATGACTACCATTTTTCCGCATTTCCCCGTATGGCTGGAAATAGCGTTATATACATGTATCACTCTTGACAAAGCAATTAACAATAAAATCCCAGGTTGTATGTCTCCTTACTCATCACTGCTTCAGAAAGCTAGAGTGGGGAGGAAAGGGACACCTGGTTAATAAAGCCAATAGCTAATATGAACTATACATGGCTCAACTATCAAAGATTATATGGGCATCTTTATATCAATTATGGTATTAGGAAGAGGCAAGTGGATGAGCAGAGTGGGAGGGTTGGGTTGAGGACAGAGGAGGAAGCACTGAATCAGGCAAAGTAGAAGGAGGGGGTAAAGGCAATTGCTACGAGTGTGAGGTGAATCTGGCCGCCCCTGTTCACAAGGATTTAAAAACTCTGGAATGATGATGATGCACTTGAGTGCAGAGTTTATGTAAACAAACGCCAGGGTATCATCCTACCTTCTTATTCTGCATGACCTTATTGAGGGTGGCCCTGAAGACCTCTCTCTTGGATTCAAGGTGGGTAGATTTACTGCTACCTGGGATGTCCGGGGAGCTGTTAGACTTTGAAGATGATGATGCAGCAGAAGGTTCAAAGTCTGAGGTAGGTGGTGGTGTCCCCGACAGAGCAGGGACTTCGGAAGAGCTTGTAGTACCCTGTTCAGTTTCCTACAACAAAAAGAAACAAGATACTAACAAAAGCAAACACAGTGTGTTACATTGTGTGTAACAATGCATGTTCCCATCTCTGTTTGTTAAGTTACATATACATCTCTATAACCAATGGCCACACAAAATTGTCAATAGCCTGCAAAGCATGACCTTGCGACCTCAAATTTTGATCCGACCATCAGTTCCATATGCATGCATTATTATACCTAATTAGTATTAACTTCACTTAATTTATCACAGTAGACATATCCATTTACATATATACAGTCACTTATCAAACCAAAATAATTGTTGTTCACAATTGATGACATTCTTACCATTGCTTCTCCTTCTTCTACAGGTTTCTCCTGCGACGACTTAGGAGTTCCCTGTTGGGATCCCTCTTTCTTCCTCCTTGAAAGCTTTGTTTTATGTGTAAAGGTGGTCTGTACCTCAACATCCTGTTTCTCAACCACTGACCTCTGTATCAAGATGACCACAATGTACAAAAATACAAAGGAACAGTCAAGATATGTATAATCACCAACACTAGAGGTAGTATGTAGTACATAAGGGTCATTCTCAGAAAAATGCTACAATTGATGGGAGGAAAAATCGTAAAAATGAAGTCTAGAAAATGGGTTGAAAAATACATATTGTGAAAGTACCATGTATGAGAAAGTGGCAACAGAAAAGGGGCATGTCGCTGTTGCGTCAATTTGAAGTACTGACCGGATTAACTCAAGCACTGTATGTCAACGTTACGGAGGTTAAATCGTTAGCATTGTTCACTTATGTTACTCAATTAAATCACTTTTGAAATGATTGAAATAGAAATGCACACCATTTAGTTTCAGTGTGGTATCAACAGTTTTATTTACTGAAGCAAAAATGTTTGCAAGATAGCAAAAATATTCAATATTCTTTTTCAGAAGCAGGATTTTACCAAATAACATTTAACAAAAAGTACCATAAAAATCATTGCTCATCTTTCGTTTAGTTTAATGTTCATAATTTGAATGAGGCAACCTTAAAATAACTTTCATCCATAACCTGAGATCCTAAGCAACGCATGACCAATGCTGGGAATCAAAATATAGTTTACCATTAAATCCTCTCGATGGCATTTAACCTTGTCAACCTTCGTTACGGAAGTTAAAATCAAGTTACACATTGCACTACTTATTCTGTTAGCTTAGGAAAATCAATATTAAGGTATTGGTATTACATTTTTCTTTTAGTTTATTGAAGATGAATGTGGAACGCATTGCTTAATTTCCCCCCCCAAAAAAAAAATAAAAAAAAATAAAATAAAATAAAATAAAAACACAACAGGAAACGGACAACTGTCATTTTTGTTGTCGTTCTTGTTCACAGTTGGAATGAGAAAACCGAATAACCGGGCCACAGAATTGTAGTTCATCTTACAAGTTTCTGGTCCTAAGTAATCCTAAGCAAGATCCTAAGCAATGCATGACCAATTCTGGGAATCCCAAGATACTTTACCATCAAATCCTCGAGTGGCATTTACCCTTGTCAATCTTCGTTACGGAAGTTAAATTAAGTTACAAATTGCAGTATTTATTTGTTAGCTTAGGAAATTCCATATTTAGGTATTCGTATAACCTTTTTTTAATAAATAAAGATAAATGTGGAACGCATAGTTTAATTTGCCACCCCCCCCCCAAAAAAAAAAATGTGAAAAACATAAACAGGAAACGGAAACTGTAATTTTATTGTCGTTCTTGTTCAAAGTTGGAATGAGAAAACCGAATAACCGGGCCACAGAATTACAGTTCATCTTTAAAGTTTCTGGCAATAAACAAAATGTAACAATCGCAGTCCCGTAACCAGGACGAGTTCTCTTGGTTACGAGGACTCCCGCCGCTTGCCAATGGTAAAAAAAGATAGAAAAATAGGGGAAAAAACATTTAAAAAAGGACATGGGGAAATGAATAATAAAAAAGTAAGGTGAATGAAACAAGAGGCTAAAAATTCACAAATACATAAATTATTAATGGAATCTATATGATCTAATCGCGATTTTTTTTCATTAGTTTGTTTTATCGAGATACGCAATTACGCATCCTATTTGTGATTTTAAAAAAAATGATGAATAGCTAAAATGTTTGATTATCGAAATACGTATTTCATTTATAAATTCCAACAAAGCGTGAGTGTTTGAAATACCCCTTTCCATGTTTTCATGTCAGTAGGCCTATATCGATTATTCAAGCGCTTTTCATGCACATTAAAGGGGTCATCCAGGCTGAAAAATATGATCTCGAACAGATAATAAGCAGATAAACAAAATACTGCATATATGATCAAAATTGAACAAGAAATAACGAAGTTATGCCATTTTAAATATTTGCATTATTTTAGTGAAACAATATAGTCTATGCATATCTTCATGAATATTAAAAGAGTTGATTGATGGTGTACATACATGTAATCCCCACTTGTTTTTTTGTATTGTATTGCATGAAATTATTTTTTATTCAATTTATATCCTCTTTATTTCATATTGGAATGACACATATTTTCAGCTCGCGCTTCGCACTCACTGCGCATCATTTCCTTAGCAAGACACCCATCCTTTTTATGATTACAAAAAGTAATTAGTAGAATGTCCCATTTTGGGGACTAAACCTCAAAAAGCGCGCGTTTTACCTTTGCAATAATTGTTTATTGGTTATATATCTTGTTCTCAAATTACAACGTCCAAAAATGATTGTTTTCATATCAAAATATGAAAAATTTACAGTCGCATCAATTAAGATACCCATCCTTGTGATTGGTACAAAGAGTGTTTAGAATGTCAAGCTTTCAGTCAGAATACGAAAAAAAAAATCAGCTAACACTTTGTACTCGCATTAATAGTTTATTCAGATAACATCCTGATCATTTTTACAAAAAAATGCTAGAATTTCAAGTTTTCAGATTAGACTACACAAGTTTTAGCTCGCGCTTTGCGCTCACATTTTTGATCGGTGATACATTAACCCTCCTCATGAGTCATTGCAAACAGTTTTTCTGTCTCTTTCCTCGTCCATGAAAGCTTATTTGTTTCTCATTTTTCCCTTTCTCTACACCATTTCTGCCGACTACAGCATTAGACAAAGCCATGCCACCTGTTCTGGAACTAGAATCGTGCTATCAATCTTAGCAAAGTACAGCAAAGAAGTGTTTTAACTTCCGTAACAGTAATTGTTACGGAGGTTAATGCACTTTATATAGCAAAGGAAATTAGAAATCTTAAGTTCTAAAGAAGATGCCAATATTCAAAATTTGTAGTATGAATTATTTAAAATTCTAAAAGCATTAAATATCATATATAATTCTCGGGAAATTGTTTTTTGCTGGCAATTTTCCCTCTTTTCAAAGTGATGTTGAAAATAAGGTGTGTAATAATAATTTGACAAGGATGAATAGCTATCATTTTTATGGGTAAATAGGTGGACGGTACCTTATATGATTTATATCTGTATGATCCAGAGTGATTCAGTATAGCACGAATTTGTAGCATATTCATGAAAAAATGTTACGGAAGTTAATGCGTTACGGAAGTTAATGTCTTTATGCTTTATGGTAAAACGTGGTCCTTATTTAGTAGCCATACCTTTGAAAATTGTATTTATTATGAAATGTGTCTCTTATTCTATATAATACTGAATCCTTAACAGAACTGCCAAAGTGCATATTTTCTTATGGTGCGTTACGGATGTTAAAGCTGTTTAGTCATACTTTTTATTTTTTAAGAATAGTCCTTTATTTCCGTGTAATACAGGAAACACATAGGATAATTCCCTATCAATTATTTATTAATGAATATCACTCTACTTGTAGACACATTATCACATAATATCATTCAGTATGAATGGGAGAAAAAACTTGTGGCAGTATTCGTTACGGAGGTTAAAATGAATTTGGGACAAAGTTAAAAGTGAAATTAATCACAAAGGGATCATCAAATACTAGGATAAGCGCAGTATGTCGGACGTTTACACCAAGCTGCCCTCACCAGACATAAATGTAGGTAAGAAATACAGACTACTTAGGAAAGAGAATGATAGTAAAATCTAAAAGTGACCCGAGACAGCGTCGATTCTAACAAAAAGCAAAAATAAAAGGCTTTTGTAATAAAATTAGAGCTTTACTAGTCACTGGTCGCATATGCTTTGTGGAGCTAGTCTATTGTTGTCATTTTCTTGATAATATTTTTGTAGAAAATGTTCAGGGTTGTGAAGCTAGTGGCCATAAGATAGTCGAGACACGTTTTTTGTGAATTGTAACATTTTTTTGAGAATGACCCATAAGCACTCTGTTTACAGTCCGATCTCTCTTATCCGGACAAATTGGAACCAGCACCAATCCGGATAAGGGATTTATAAGGATCTGAGAGACCCAATATTAAATACATGTACATGCAGCTGCCTCCCCAATGGTAACCACACGTAATCTATTGTAGTGGGTGTACAAAGACAGTATTTCACTGCTGTCGGTGCAAATCATAAGTATTTTTTTACAGAGATAAAATCGATTCGCTGCCAAAACTCTGGGATAATATACCTGCTGTAATGATTGAAGAATACATCGAGCATACCTCAAAAGAAAGAGAATGACTGGACGAACCTAAGTTTGAAAATTGGATCATCACAGCTTCACAATGTCAGCCATTGTTATACTGACTGTATGATAGATGGCGCTGTCCTTGATTTATATTTATTGTTTTCCTGAATGCTGCCTTGAAAGGTCTTTCAGTACCATCAAACTACAAAAAATTATGAAACCTAAATTCAAATCCTTAACGCTTCACTAACCTATATTAATTTAAAGACATAAATCAGCATTTAAAACTGTCCACAAAGTTCTGTATATTATTGGCAAATGATTCCTAACAGTGTGTACACTAAACAATACATCAGATATCAATACAGTACATGTAGATAAAAAAAGGTATAAAACCGTATTATAAAATTCATTTAGCAAATTGACAAATTTTAAAGGAAAAGGAAAGACAAACAGAATTGTGAAATATCACAAGTAGGCCTAGTCATAAGCCTAGATTTATTCAAAGCACTCACTTCGTGTTTAATTATCAAGCAATATTGAGATAAAAGGAATCCAACCCTATCTAGGCCAGGAGGGGGGGGGGGGGCCTCGGAGGCCCCCCTCAACGAGTCGCACAATATCTTTACCGTGCGAAATTTTTTGACCGCGCCACTCGCTGACTTTTTACTTTCAAGTCTCGCGCATTTTTTAGACAGAGTTTTCGACGCTCGGGTACATGGTTCCGACATTACGCAACATTTTCTATTAAATTGCATGTCAGATCAAAAGTTGCTAAACAAGTGGAACGCCTCTGGCAATCTCGCCTGCGTTACGTGATTTGATATACCAGCAGTGCTGACTTTGAAAAAGATTATTAAATAATTATTCATAAAAGAAAACACTTATATGATAATAAAATACTATGTCCATTTACCCAACATGACCTTTCACCATGATCATGTGACCTCAGACATGTGCAAAACAACTTGATTACCCTTATGTCTATGTTTTATGAGCTACATGTGTAGATCCATAAACTTTTTAAGTTATGATGCTAATTCAACAAATACCGTAAGTAACGGTGTATTAACCGCACCTTTTTCTCGGCGGGATATAAGCAAAAGTCGGGGGTGCGGTTTATCCACGGTGACGGGTCTGAGCCCACCCGCGTAAACCCTCCCGAACATGTAAGAAGTCTGCCAGTTCACAACACATCGAGTGGCCGGGCGTAGCCGCCCAGGGCAATGTCGTTTAGAGGGGTATGAGCCGCGGGTAATGGGAAGCGAATCAAATAGTGTCCATAACAGATGCACCCTCCTTCATGACACTAATTTCGACTTTATTCTCGATTCAAAGCAGCGAAGTTCCCTGGCTAAGTTCAAAGAGACGCAAAGCATTCTCGGTAATAATTTGTCACAGCTGAGCAAGAGCCGAGAGCTAGCTTGCGTTGTATTGTGGTTTTAGTGCGACTTAAGCTGGCGCTATTCATTTTAACCCCTCAAAGTCCCGTTTCGCGCCAGCTTATTTTTTTCTTTCCTGTTTGCTTTTCATAAGATACCATGTACATCGTGCACCACGTATGAGAGAGACGGCACGAAGCCGTAAAACAACTGGAAAAAATGCCAATTTCTTTATTTTGTAGATGAATTGATCAAGAACAGCAGATTTCCGCATACCGGTAATCTCTTTGAATACTTTGGAATCTTTAACTTAGTTTTTGTTTCTTCGTACCTCATATATGCAAGTAAATGTGAGAAGGATTTTTTTTTTTTTTTTTTTTTTTAGTCCAAAGTTGGGGGTGCGGTTAATACACGGGTGCGGTTAATACACCGTTACTTACGGTACCCCAAACATGGCCAAAGTTCATTGACCGTAAATAACCTTTGATTTTGGTCATGTGACCTAAAACAACAACAAGATAATCAGGAATACATGGTTATTCTTATGTCCCAAGTTTCCATGAACTAGATTAATAAACTTTTAAGTTATGATGACAATTCCACAATTACCCCCAACTTTATCAAAGTTCATTGACCCTAAATGACCTTTGATTTTGGTCATGTGACCTAAAACACACAAAATATTCAGGGATACATGGTCACTCTTATGTTCCAAGTTTCTATGAACTAGATCTATAAACTTTTTAAGTTATGATAATTCCACAAATACCCCCAACTTTATCAAAGTTCGTTGACCCTAAATGACCTTTGATTTTGGTCATGTGACCTGAAACACACACAAAATATTCAGGGATACATGGTCACTCTTATGTCCCAAGTTTCTATGAACTAGATCTATAAACTTTTTAAGTTATGATAATTTCACAATTACCCCCAACATTATCAAAGTTCGTTGACCATAAATGACCTTTGACCTTGGTCATGTGACCTGAAAATCGCACAGGATGTTCAGAGATACCTAATTGCTCTTATGTTTAAGTTTCATCAACTAGATCCATAAAATTTCGAAGTTATGATGATGATTCCACAACTACCCCCAACATGGTCAAAGTTCGTTGACCCTAAGTGACCTTTGACCTCGGTCATGTGACCTGAAACTTAGGCAGGATCTTCAATGATACACTATCACCCTTATGTCTTAATTTCATGAACTAGGTCCATACACTTTCGAAGTTATGACGACATTTCAAAAACTTAACCTTGGTTAAGATTTCGATATTGATTCCCCCAACATGGTCTAAGTTCATTGACCCTACATGACCTTTGACCTTGGTCATGTGACCTGAAACTCAAGCAGAATGTTCAGTAATACTTGATTACCCTTATGTCCAAGTTTCATGAACTAGGTCCATATACTTTCTAAGTTATGACATTTCAAAAACTTAACCTTGGTTAAGATTTCAATGTTGACGACGCCGCCGCCGTCGGAAAAGCGGCGCCTATAGTCTCGCTCTGCTATGCAGGCGAGACAAAAGCGTGATTTCGTGTACAAAGTCAATGCAAATTGTGTTTTCAACCAAAATCTTTAAAGTATGATTATTTCTAGTTTTGTTTGTATAAATGGATTTTTTTATGCCGTTTATGATCTCAAAAGAGCCAACAAACTTCATTAAAAAAAACACTGAAAAAAAAACAATAGATAAAAAAAAGATACATAAGAAATTGCAAAAACAATACGTAAGAAATTGATCTGATCTGATGGCAATTTTGGGGGAAAAAAGAACACCACAAAGAGTTTCTACACCAAAAATTAGAATATATGGAACTTCATTTAGGAAGTAACAGGAAAAAGCATGATTTTGCATACTAATTGTAAACGCAGAAATTAGCATAATCAATCAATCGTAATTTGCATGAAATATATTGATATAGAATTTTGTAGATTATATCCCAGACAACCTGCGCCAATTTTCGGCGCGATTGCGCAATTGACGGCCGAGATCTCAAGGGGGGCCTCCCGCCAAATGATCTCCCAAAATACCATTCAGCACTCAAAAGAAATGAAATTATTCACTTGGGCCTTGTAAAACAAATATTTTAAAGAGACCATTGACTTTTAACATGCACCAAGCACAATCTATAATTAGACAAAATGATAACTGAATCTCACCTCCTTGACTTGGATGAGAAGATCTTCGTATTTCCGTTCAAGCTTATCATACCTGTCCTTCCAGGAGTTGGACTCCTGCTGCCAGTGGGCCTGAGCTTCGTACATGACGTTCGTCTTTTGATTAAAGGTCTGGACCAATCTCTCATACTTTTCCTTGATAGACTGAGCAAAATCTTTCCACTCCTATAATGGGTAAATTTATTTACATGTGTATAAAAAAAAATCATCCATAGTCAATTCTTCACACATTACATAATACAGATGGACAATAAATAAAAGAGGCGGTAATAGGAATCCTTTAGTGCCAGTACTTTTTTTGTCCTTTACCCAATATGATAATCACAGGTTCTGCTTGATTGCGAACCACGCAATCAGATAGTATTTTCGTTTACATCAATCCATTCATGTGTAAACACAAAACATGATATGTCTAGCAATTTTTGATGGATTATGTATTTTGAATTTCTTTAGATTTCTCCATGGACATGATTTGGAAAAGCTGGAAGACCATCATCTTTCCAGGAGTATTTTTCAGATCATATGTACCTACCAGTTAATATGAAATCCAGTTAGTTTGAAAGACATGCTTTTAGTGACATTTTTAATTTTGAGGAAAATATAAAGATAGTGTAACATGGTTTAACCTACAAAAAAATTGTAGAAGACGGATTGCAGCTACATGTAGTTCACTCAATTTGACTTGGCACAAAACATGCAAACAAATACATGTATCATGGTAAAGGTGTGACCACCTACATGTACATGACCATTTTTTAACAGAATCATGGAATAGGCAGTGCAAAAGTTCCCATTTTCACCTTTTTCTCAACATAATTGCCATGCTGATTTCATTTCATATTACAACTATTAATACTCCTCTGGTTGAATAACAATTTAATTTTCTACAAACTAAAAAGCAAATAAAAATTTCTAACATCTCAACAGGGCTTAATATTAATATGCATATTGTTTATATAAAAAAAAAGCTGCCTTACACTGTGTGAGAAAATGACAGGTTTTTTACTTGCTTCGAGGTCGGCAACTTCTTCAGACTCAGTTGGACATTCGATACCTGTAGAGAAAATACATAGCATAATTGTGTTTAATAACATGCACATGTACAATGTAGTTAAATGTCGCTGTGTCAAATACCTTGTAAGTTTACCTTTCATAAGTCGCATAATCGCCTACTATTTAGTCAAAGAAATTTGCAGACCAGACAACTTCATAAATACAGTAAAAAAAAATTATGGGATCCCAAAATACTTATTACTATCTCAGGGTGTGTTCAAAATGATGATTTTTTTAATTTAAACAGTAATATGAATGGCTCTTTGTTCTGCACATGTACATGTAGAGCGGGGACCTATAAGCAATTACAAAACGCAGAACACAAACTGATCAGCAGTATACTGTTCAGTTAAGAAAATATAAAGCCGATTAGACCGAGTTCGTCTTTAAATTTCCTGCTCTCATTAGCACAGCTTGCTGCGCAATTTGATCCATCACAGGTACGGGCTTGTGTAGGCTTTCACTGTGAGAGCAATCCTAAAGACCTTTCACAACTCAATCATGTTCAGTGTTGCATTTCATAGCATTTGCGATACTGAAGGTCATAAAATCTGAGCTGATCGCATTTCCAAACGCAAGTTTTTTGGCATTCAAATTTTCAGGAGCTGAAAGTTTCATCTTACAAACAGGAATGGGGGACATAAAACACACCATTTGTTTTTTTATATTTGCGTTTTGTAAATTGGCTTTCCATCATGATTGATGTTGCTGTTTGAAATTGAAAATCGACATTGAATGCACCCTCAATCGGATCTTGGCCATGCATTGCCAAAACAATCCGGGGGGGGGGGGCCACTTCCATTGATGGGTGGATACCATGCACGACCAAGGGGTCTGGAAAAGCACCCTAAACAAGTATTTTCCATATTCTGAAATTGCACCCCTTAACAAGTATTGGCGTGTGAACCCAACCCTTCACAAGTATTCCCTGAATTGAACCCCAAAACAAGTACAGCAATATTTTAGTTATGTCACGGACGTCAGTTTTACCTTCACCTACTTCATTGGGTATACGGCCCAACCTCCCACACCTCGCACAAATCGGGACTCTAAACACGTAGTACATCCTTTAAAAAATATTTGCCATTTTTATACCATCGCAAATTTGACCCTAAACACATACATGTAGCTTTCCTAGCGAAATAGATACCCTTTTTTCATTAGTGTAGTGTTTTTGACACCCTTATTACGTTACCTACTTAACATGCCCTATCTTGAAAAAGACATCCTTTTTACGTGTTTTGGGGGTCATGGATGGTATCAACTCGTTAATGTAAGTGCCCCCCCCCCCCCCCCGAAACAATCCCAGAATACAACTGTACATGTAAGAAACCAATTGCCTGTTTAGAGGTTGAAGGTCAAGGTGATCAAAAACAACACTATTGATGTCTCTACTAGATTATGCACAGACAACAATAGTCAGCAAAGAAAGGAAGCAGACATACCAAGTCTCACACCGTTAAGTGTGGGACTCCTGCCTTTGGTAGTCTTTGCTAGCACGCCTGGATCACAGCATACCCCATACATTCTATAGATTATATATACAGAATACCTGTGATCTCACGCCTGTGATCTCAAACCAAGTCATGGAAAATAGAGCTCAGGGGTGGTTTTCTGAGATCCATTTTATCTCTGATAAAATAAAATATTTTATCTCCGTTAAAATCAGTGAGATAAAACACCCTTAAAATCTCTCCGAATTGGTATTCTGAGAACAATTTTATCTTCATTTTATCTCTGTAAGACACACCTATTTTTTAATCAATATCCAATTAGAAAAGCGCTTTTATAGCTCTCTCATATCACTCAACCAATGGAAATCCATTCCGCTAGGTGTGGCGAAGGAGTGAGATTGCGTCAATTTATTGACTTCAATACGCTTGCACTATACGCTTCGGCGTCTCTACAGAGATTTCTTTTTAACAAAAATGGCAATACTCTCATCTTTTTTCGAAGTCTATATCGCATCTTTTCAAGCATCTTTTCAAAGACAATATTAGTCAAGTAAAGTCTTATGAAATGCTTCCTTATTGTACAGGAATAACTTTAAGGTGTTGTTCTCAATGAATATATAATTTTTCTTAATTTTCATGCCAACATTTGGAGTTAATTCACCTAGAAATATTGACGAAATCAACATCGCAGAGATAAAATAGCCCCTACCCTCTTTTAAGTTTATTTTAATTTTTCTTAAAAGTTACTTGGGCGCAAGCACATCACCCGCGTTGCAATGGCCAGATTCGCAATGGGTATGTCTACGCAGCCACTGCTCTGTTGTGTATCATCATAGATACGCAAGATAAAATTTTAAATTTTATCTGAGAGATAAAATGACCTCAGAACACCGCCCCTGGTCTTTAAACTTGGCATCTCTGGGAAAGCCATACTGGCAAAATAGAACTGCTCAATATTACCGCAGTACTAATAACTTCAAAGATTTGTATACTGTGTAGGCCCTACGTCAGCTAGACAAATTTTGAGCGTGACAATATACGTGAATATTTCATGGGGCCTACATCAGTTTCATGTACATGACTGTCTGACTCCTAAGCATTATTTGCTAACGCTCCATGCATACAAAATGTGCATGTTGCATTCCTAAGAAATACGGTAGACTCGGGACTTCCAGAGGCATAAATGTACAGTCCAGGTCAAGTACATTATTTCAATAATCCTTTGTTTATAATTTGTTGCTGTTAGTACAAAGCTAATGGACATTGGGTGGTTGTACAAGTCCAACCCTATTAAAGTACTTTCACACACACAAATACACACACAGGTTGAGCGACTCAATCAATGGTTGTGTGACATGTATTTGTGTGTAGTGTGTATGACCTGTGCTTACAATGCAGAGTATACAGCTCCTGTGCTGTGTGTAATAGTACCAAAAAGATATTTATAGTCAGATTGCAGTTTGCAATGTGTTTCCTTCTACTGTAAATGTAGAAGTATAGTATGGTACAGTTCTGTACTCATCTAGTTCACAGTTACTCTACATGTACAGGACTGGTCTAAGACCGTCAGACAGATCATGTACATCACAATGAAATATAAAAAGATAATCTACAAGGAACATTGCTTTGGCAATGAGCCAAGGGGCAAGGTATATAATAATAACACTGATTCAGTACAGTACGTGTACCAGCTGGCATGTACAGATCATATTGGGTACTGGTAAATTATGGGCTACATGTGCATGTACATGTACGTGTGCACACAATGACAGTGTACATGTAACACATTACATGAACATGTACATTTCACCATCCAATATTTAGATAGCAACAAAATCAACATTCCCCACCCCTTGAGAAATTAGTCTCCATATATATTTGGCGGAGCAATATTTCATTTTTACTATATAGAAAGCCCATATCCCTGGGCCCACTATTTGTTCATGATCAAAGACAATATAACTGTTGAAATCTGTTAACAACCTCCTTGTACAAGAACATAGCTCTGAGTCTGAGAAGCTGCAACAGGAAGTTCAAGGGTCAAAGTTCTATAGATCCTAAACAAGGGAAGGATTAATTGAATGAACTTGTGATCCCTATTGCACAATGCATATTGATTGTGGAGGCTCTGTACTGGGATCACTCACTTCCAGTACACAAAGGGAAGAGGTCCCCACTCTACATGTATACGTAAATACGTGTGCAGAACAGAGAGCCAGTGTGTTTGCTCAAACTGTAGGACAATACATACACTGACAGTGGAGGCTCTGTACTGAGATCACTCACTTTCAGTACACAAAGGGAAAAGGTCCCCACTCTACATGTGCAGAACAAAGAGCCAAGTGTTTGCTCATACTTCTTGGCTGATGCAATGATAGATCCATCCAAGAAATCAATGATGAATACAGAGAACTACAGTGTATTACACAAACTTGCTCTTATTAAATAGCACACAAAGGAGTGCATGGCTGAAGGAGAGGTCAAGTTAACAAAGACAAGAAAGGCCACTGGCCAACATGCTCAATAAGAGGATTGAACAGAGCTTTCTATGGGTCTTAGTAGCCACACCCAGATTAGATTTTTTGAATAGTTCCTTGGAAACAGTTCACTCTTATAAAACTTAAAAGGAGTCTTTCTTTGAAAGTGTAATTGCAGGATTGACATGACAAAAGATCAGGTAAAGAAGGTGTTTCAGAGCTGTCTGTAAAGTTACCAAAGACTGGAGGGTTACAAGTAGTCCATGGATCATTTGTAACTTACAAACGGCTTTAAAATGAAATACCCACTGGGACTCTGGATCTAATGCAATAATATGGCATTATTCATATAGTATCAGGGCCAGCCTTAAAAATCCGGGCCAGCCATGGCCATGGATATGTCCTCGGAAACTGACTGGAAAGTTAGCCCTTCACTGGACATTTAAACCCTCATTAATTTTCTTTCTGATTCGCATAAACTGTGCCCACTGAAAAGTGGTCTTGACCTAAAAAAATCACAATTTAAGGCCTGCAATCTATATTCTCTCATACCTCCTAAATATTAATAGGAAAAATCTGACAGAACAAAGCTGAAATGGTATAGCTCTGACAGATTTACTAGATGGCTGTATAGGAAAACTAAATACTCTGGGCAACTTTATGCCCATTGGTATGTAAAATGTAGGCCTAGCCGGCGTAGCAGCTAACTTCTACAGTATGTAGTACATGTAGTTGATGACATAACATGGGCTCACAGATCCAGGATTTTGCTTTTAATTAAGGGGGAGCATTTTGCCCAAATTTGATAAGCCCCCCAAAAAGTCATGACTCATCACATATTTACCCTTTGAACCCGATAGGCCGGAATACCGGCCCACCAGTAAACGCACATACACCCGATTATTCCGGCCTACAGCCATGTGACTCCAAAAACATGGATTCTAAATGTCAGGTGATCTTTTCAAAATGACGTCATCTTTCTAGTACGTGTAGGAATATTTAGTCGATAATTTCAGTCAAGGTTGGTGATGATTTCGGAAGGATTTAGCATAAGAAATGGCCCAAATATGCCACTTTTTTATGGTTGCTCGTGTCGTGTGTGCGGTAACACACGGTGTAATAAGCGGCGAGTCACGTGCTTACTATGGGGAAACAATTGGTATATCTGACTTTGGTGAAAACAGTGATTTTGAGCCCAAAACAGACACTAAAGTTGATATTTCTGTTTGTAGACTAGGTCTACGAGAAGGTAAACAACGTCAGGCGGCTCGGTCCAGGTACTAGCGGGGGGAAGATGCCGTTGGATCTCGAGTCATGGAAGTTTGTGAATGTGGTCAATATGTGCAAATAATACAGGGTATAGGTCACCACCGCCTCTAATAATTCAGGGTTCAAAGGGTTAAGAGAGTTTGGTCTCTGGAAAACAGAATGACATGCAAAAAATAAATTCTAGGGCATTTTTTTTTGGGGGGGGTTGCAATAAAAATTTGTGCGCCCACACTTTAGTCAATATGAACAAATGTAACTCTGTTATTGCTCTTACTTTGATGATTCAAATCAATAACTTTCATGTTTTTATTGCTGGTTAAGATCAACATTATATCACCATCAAATTTTATTGAAAAAGAAAAAAAAATGCTAAGAAAATAAATAATTAACAATAGTGGAAACATTATAATACAAAATATCAGCCTCGCAGGCATTATGCTATTCAATAAAGCAGCAGTGCTGACTTTGAAAACAACTAAAATATTTATATTCAAAGATCACCATTCACATAATAAAATACTAAGTTCATTGACCCTAGATGACCTTATAGACTGTGCTCATGTGACCTGAAACGCGCACAAAATAATCAGTGATAATTGACTGCCCAAGTTTCATGAACCAGATCCATAAACTTTCAATTTAAATGATGAAAACAATTTTAAAAATACACCTAACATGTTCAAATTTCATTGACCTTCAGTGACCTTTACCTTAATCATGTGACCAAACACTAAGGTAAGACAATCTATGATACTTGTTATACTCTTATGTCCAAGTTTCATGAAATAGGTCCATATACTTTTTAAGTTATGACATTTTAAAAACTTAGCCTTGGTTAAGATTTCAATGTTGATAATGCTGCCCCCACTACAGTTGGAAAAGCGGCGCCCTTTACAACAATACAGAGAGTACCTAGACAAAAAAATAAGAAGCTTGGGGGCTTTGCTTTATGAGTATCACTATATGATTCTCAATTTCACTAGATCAAAATTTATGCAATTGCCAGGTAAGAAATATATCTCTACAATATAGATGACATCTTGTGACCTAAGAGTCCTTGTGACCCAAAACTTATAATATGCATACATGTCTACTGACATGAACCCAGTTTATCCCTCCATACAGTATGTATCTGATCACAAGAACATACGTAATCATGCAAAGACTTTGTGATCTTTGACCTTAGCATTCTTGACTCTTAAATGTACTCAGATCCTTACTGAGCATATAGTCTGAAATTGATCCCCTGTGACCCCTCAATTTATGGTTCAATAATCATTGGGACTTTGACCTCAACCTTGTGATGTCAAATCCATCAAGAAATCATACTTCCAACATGAATAGAATGTCATGTGAATGTTGTATGAGGCAAATTAGAAGCTGAACCCTAAAATGGTTCTTTGATTAAGAGAACAGGATAATTACGAGTACACAACCCCTTTGATCTTGTGACCCCCCATATCCAACACGATAATTGTCCCTCCACTTAAAGTTTGAATTTGATACATGAAGCTCAGTTTCTTCACTAATTGCAAGAACATTTTTCAATGTGACCTTTGGCCTTGGACCTCATGACCCCCAAATCTAATCAGATCAACATCGCTCCCATGAATACATGAGCAACATTTGATGTTGATCTATCAGTTTTCCAGTTATCACATGAATGGAATACTTTTACATGTACGTGTCGGTACAGAATACGACCCCTGTGATCTCTGACCAGATTTCACCCTCCCAAATAAATTTGCTTGATAAAAGGGATGTGAATTTCATTCATTTAGGTATAGGACTTGAATATTTTACTGCTCAAGCTATAGAACACAACCCCCAAAATGAACCACTAAACTTAAATCTGAAAAGAAAAATAAACCAATAAATTGAGCTCACCTTCAATGACATTTTCATTTTCTGTGCGACTCTTCTTACAGACAGGTTCACCTTCGACATCCTCAACATCTCCCGTTAAGGTCCGCTTTGACGTGGTAGGCTGATCCCATCTTGCCTGAAGCACATCTTCACTCTGGGACTCCACCTTGGTTATGGCAAGTTCAGTGACCTCACAGTCCTGTGCTTCGGAAAGTTCTGAGGTGTCCATCTTGTCTGGTTCTGGGTTATACCCCTCAGACATAACAGGATCATCCTCCAAGAGAAGGTCATCATCAATAGCATCCATATCACCAGGTTCATGAGGTCCTAAGTCAACACTACCATCACTAATTTCTTCAATATTTTCAGCAGCCTTTGGCAAGACTGCGTCATCTTTTATAAGCGACGCTTCTTCAGATTGTTCAGGAAGGGAATTACATGTAGCTGTTTTGACAATTTCATCATCTATATGTTGACTATTCACTATATCAGATTTCTCAGTTGCAGAAGAAATCTTTGAAGAGTCATCCAGCACTACCTTGCATATATGGTCTATTTGATCAGCTGAAGGTTCAATTGAAACCTGGAATGGCTGGGTCTCACCGTCCAGACTTTGGACACCATCTGGATGTGAAGCTTGTTCATCAGCACCTACTATGTCCATAGCATCACAGTTTGTAATTTTGTCGTCTCCTGTACATGTGTTCTCGTTTGATAAAGTGTCTTCAGAAACTTCCTTTCCATTAACTTTGTGTTCATTATCAGGGATTTCTGAAGACATTTCACATTCATTGTTTTGGTCTGGTAAAGAAGAATTTTCAGCAGATATTTCATTCTTTTCTTTCAGGTGATCCTCTGGAATGTCAGTATCAAGAGTATCAGTTTTTTCAGAAACATCCATTAGACTCTCAATAGAACAGCTGGAACTTGGTCTTGATCCTACCCTGCTACTGCTGGAAGATGAAGTCCGAGGGGAAATATTGCCCTTTGACAGCTTCTTCTTCAAGTTTTCTTTAATCTTCAACACCATCTTTCCAACTGCAGAGGACATTTCAGGATCACCAGACTTCACAAAATCCCTGGTGATGGAGGTAGCTGGTGCATCATCTGATACTGCTTTCTGATCTTCAACTTTGTTTTCTGGCTCCTTACTTTTTCCTAGTTCTCTTTCCTCAGACACGACTTCTGACATTTAAAAAAAGAAATCATTTGAGAATATTTTTGTTATTGCTAGCATGACTCATATGCCAACAACAGTGAAATAAGATAGAAAACAAAATGACACATTGATTTCTTATTCCTACTGCTGGGGATTAGAATGTTGTAACTGTAAAAAAATATCATAGCATTAGTAATTTGTGACCAGGCAACTGAAACTCAATCAAACCAAGACCAGCAAGAGTGTCGAGAAGGCAAGCACATAATACGCCCGCCTGTAAAGCAGAAAATGGAGTTATTGGTCAAGCAAGAAAAGTGAAAGGTGGCGACTTCACCTTTGACCTTCTGACCTCAAAATCAATAAATTGCCCAGGTTAAGTTCAACTAAAGTTATTGTGTTAACAAGGACTTCAAAAGGTATAAAGATGAAAACATGTGACTGTGACCTTGACCTTTGACTTTTTGACCTCAAAATCATAGGCTTCCTGGGATCAATGCTGGTATCATACACACCAAATTATATGAGCCTAGATTAAGTTAAACTTAAGTTATCGCATTAAGAAGACTGCAAAAGTGTAAGATGAAAACATGTCGGTGTGACCTTGACCTTTGACCTAAAAATCAGTAGGCTTACTGGGATCCATGCTAGTATCATACACACCAAATTATATGAGCCTAAGTTAGGTTAAACTTAAGTTATGGCGTTTACAAGGACTTCAGAAGGGTAAGATGAAAACATGTCAGTGTGACCTTGACCTTTGACCTAAAAATCGGTAGGCTTACTGGGATCCATGCTAGTATCATACACACCAAATTATATGAGCCTAGGTTAGGTTAAACTTAAGTTATGGCGTTTACAAGGACTGCAGAAGGGTAAGATGAAAACATGTCAGTGTGACCTTGACCGTTTGACCTCAAAATCGATAGGCTTCCTGGGATCCATGCTAGTATCATACACACCAAATTATATATCAGCCTAGGTTAATATAAGCTGAAATTATCGTGTTTACAAGGACTGCAGAAGGCTACGATGAAAATGTCACTGTGACTTTGACCTTTTGACCTAAAAATCAATAGGCATCCTGGGATCCATGCTACATGTAGTATCATACACACAAAAATATATGATCCTAGGTCAAGTTCAAATGAAGTTATCTTGTTAACAAGGACTGCAGAAGGGTACGATGAAAATGTCACTGTGACCTTGACCTTTTGACTTCAAGATCAATAGGCTTCCTGGGATCCATGCTAGTATCATACACACCAAATTATATGAGCCTAGGTTAAATCAAACTGAAGTTATCGCATTAACAATGAAAAGTTAACGGACAGACGGAAGGACACCGAGCGTGATAACATAATACATCCCGTCTAAGACGAGCACATAAAAATACATTTTCAGAAAAAAGACGAGATTCTCATACATACATGTAACAAAACCAGAAATAAAGTAAAAATTTGATTCTGAAAGAGAATGTTTGCTGTTAAATGATTCGAAACTAACATGTATTACCATTGAATGATTACAGCCCAGTTCAACAGCTAAGAATTCTCACTTACACTGTCCATGTTATTTTTTTTTATAGGGGTCTACTGAGGCACTCTGCTTCTCCCACTTTGGTGCAGAAGTGACAAAAATATTAGAAGTCAACAAAAATTTTATGAAATGAGTCATCAACTCACACCAAAGTTGAATAAAAACACATATTGTTCATTGGTTTGGATGTGAGAGCTTGTCATTTCAAATTTTCTTTAATAAAATAAAGACAAAAAAAACACAAGGACGTCTTCACTAATTGTCACCTCATTAAAAACTGTCAAAGTCAAACCATTCACAGCATTATCATGTTAATTTCAATACTTGTTAACAGTGCTACCCAAAATACAGCATTGCCTAGAATGAAATGGAAAAACCACAAAATAGAACTCACCTTTGTCTTGCAATCTAGTTTCCATTACACTGCCCTCTGTGTCAGAGAGAACTACAAGGTCCTCGCTTGGAGGTGGTGTCAACGCCTCTTCCGTTAGGCTTATTGGTGCTTCTTCCGATAATGTTCTTGAAAGGTCATTCAAAGACTTGGATGGATCCTTTTCTTCTGAAACACTGACAGGACTACTTTCAGCAGAGTCTTTCTGATAAGGTTTTCTCTCTTTCACACCCATCCTTGCAGAGAGTGTACTTGAGGCATTGTCAGGTGGTGGGCTTGAAGCAATTTGTGACTGCTTTAGAAGAGCTTGCTTCTTCAGCATGTCACTTTTCTGAGTTCTACTAACACCTGATGTTGGAGCACTTTTCCTAGCACTATGTAATCTTCTTGGACTTGCACCTGCATTTTCTGATTCTCTTGAACTGCTGCCCTCTGTTTCTTTTGCTGAAGAGTTTTCTCCATCTATATGATTTGGTACAGAAATTTCAGTTCGATGGGGACTCCCTTTGGCATTATCCCCATTACCAGTTCTTGAGATAGGTACGCTAACTCCTTCAGGCTTTTTGGCAGACCTTTCCTTAGTTTGATCTACATTAGTTTTGGGAGGTTTACTTCTGAGAGATTCTATTTGCTGAGACATTGTTAACACTGCTTTCCTTTTCTGTTTTTCAGTATTGGGCTTAGCTGTTTCATTAAGAATTGCTTGAGATGCTTTGTTTGCACCAGAATTTGAAAGACCCGGTGAGGCTCCACATGGATTTGCTTTGTCGTTATTTAAATTATGGTTTTGTGTAGTCCGTTCATTATCTAACGCATTGTCTTTGGAAAGCTTGGATTCTTTACTCAATTGTTTTGAGTCCTCATTGACAGGTGTTTTCTGTAATACTGCGTGATTGCTCAGCTCAGCTTTGTTAGCCTTCTTGTATGTTGATGCTAATGGTTTCGGAACGTCTTCTAAACTGGAGCCACTCTGGTGCCTCCTCTTCTGACTCGGGTACCTCCCTTGACGGTCTTGGAACCTCATGGCTCCATCCCGGTCTCCTTGAGGAAATCTCTCAAATCTGCTATGTTCACCAATAGCTTCGTCAGGGTAAGAGGAAGCCCTTCTCCCAAACTGACCACTAGAATTGTTGAATTCTCTACTGTAAGAGTCTCTGCTCCCCCGTTTTCCATAATTACCACGTGGTGGCCAATGCCTTCTTTGCTCGTAGCGATTATCTCGCCCTCTGCTTTGATAGGGACCTGAATATCTCCCATCAAATCGACCCTCGTAGTCTCCCTGCGTAGCATTTAGGAAACTAGATTCCCTAGATGGAGGAAAGCGGCGATACCCCTCACCCCTGGGGTCTGGCCGATTCATTTTGTTCCCACCTTTTTTAGTTGAAGTTGGCATCGATCGATCTGGGGATAGAATGAAACAAATCTAAAGTGATAAACAAAGAAAAGTACCGTTGACTTTGGACACAACAGAGAGGGGTGTTGTTTCGTTTGATATAGTAATGGTGGTGATAGTTACATTTATATAGCGCTTAGAAACCAACATATGAAGTGCTATATAAATGTAACTATCACCACCATTACTATTAAACGAAACAACACCCCTCTCTGTTGTGTCCAGAGTCACCCCAGTTTACGGTATTAAAAATACTATACAATAATGTATCAATAGTTTAGGATGTATCTAATAGGGATTTCAGTTTGCATATCGAAGTTTTTTTCATGGTTGCATATACATCTCTAGTGAAAAAAAATCCACAAAAGCATAGATAAAATTAGGTAGGGATAATGACTTCTCTCATTTAAATGAGAAATGAAGTACATTGCCACTGTATCTTTCTATAAACAACAAAAATAAATTTGAGAAGACTTCCCTGAAACATGTTTAAGCAAAATATTAAATACAGTGTGTTTCAGGTGTAATTTATTGAAGATCTACTAAGATATATTCTATCTGGGATCTTTTTCATTGCATGTTGTGTCTTTATACAGGAGAACCTGTAAAACAGCTTCATACTTACTTCTCGTTCTCAAGACTTTGATTCCTTCAATCCTGTATCTCAACGAGTCTCCTTTTGTTATTGTATAGTACCTGATGTAAAAAAGAATTTTTAGACAATCAATATAAATGCACATTGTAGTGGTGATAAGGAATTCATGTGAAATAGCAAAATAAGGAAGAATCTCCACATATCCCAGAGTGTATTATTCTTTTGATGGTTATCTGTTCAGATACACATACAAGGGAGTATGCGAGCTAAGATGTCACAAACCTTGTATCCTTCAAAAGATGCATGATTGGAATATAAATATCACAAAATGGCATAATGACTGGTTTGCACATTCAGGACATATTGTTCAAAGCACAAGGGTTGAAGTTTCACCAGGCCTGATCATATTAATAAAGGGTTGATGTTATACAAAGGTTAAAAAAAGAAATAGAGGGAAAAAAAGATGAGGAAAGTGACTCCAATATGCCGTGCCCTGGACCAAGGAAGACTAGACTTACCCACTGCCATGCTTCAAGACAAATTTATTTGAAGATTCCCTCAGCTTGTCCAAGGTTACGGAACAAGGAACTGTCAAGTGAAGCCGTTTTCTTGCATCACCATCAATGAGGGCTGTTGATGAAGGAGTCACTGTTCCGGTGCCGCTGCTACCGTTGTCAGTGTCTATGTTTATAACAAGTTTGTTTCAGTAATACAACAAAAGATATGCAAAAGGACACACCTACAGCACATCAGTAATCCTTAAATAAAAACAATCACAATGTCATGTCATGTACCAATCAATTTGAATGAATGGATTGCAACAGGTAGTGTACTTGAGTATAGCTTAATCTCTTTGTCTTAATCCATTCATGACCAGCTCCCATTTCTAAGACCATATATTACGGAGTAAACGGTTCTCCTTTGTTCCCAGTTTAACAACCCATTCAAGTTCCTTTTAAACAATACCTTATACTGTAATGGTCACTTTGCCAGTATCGTATCATCCGTGGAAACCTTGATATAATTGGACAATAAGCATTGTTGTCATGGCAGTTATATTTGCATAAATTACCATAAGCACCGGGTGAACTTTCAATGAAAGCAACATGGTTCTAATTTCTCCCTATTTATTAACTGGTGAATGTATACCAACATGAAATCTACTTTGAAATAAAATCCTGTATACTCAGATTCTTGTTTTTTAATGAACTCACCATAAATAGTGATAGCTGTGTGGTACTCATAACATATCATCAAGCCCATTTTAGTATATTGCAGACATGTACATGTATATATTCAGCAATTTAATTTTGGTGTACCCCAAGGAAAGCCGAGTACACCCATTTGTTTATTATTATTTTGTGTACAATAAGAGAAGCTTAAGGAAATACTGGTTTAAACAATAAACTGTATGAGGCTAAGATTTAGATCTGATTTCCTCTTTCATTTTATATTAATTTCTATTGTTGCGAAAGTATTATTGAATCATCTTCGAGACCCTGAGTGTGAAGATTGGTACCAATCCTGGACTAGCTTCAAGGGTTGACGCGGGATGAGAGAAATGTTGCATACTTGCATGACTAGTTCAGATTAAAAGATTATTATGTGCAGTCATTTTTTGGAGATTGGAAAAGCTATAGATAGGTGGTTTCAAACCGCCTCGATCTCAAGAATCCCCCTTAAAAAATACCCATTAATTATTCCTGCATTCACACCGCCCCGAAACATACCCTTCGAGATAACTTCCTGAAGTTAGGAGCATGTGCAGTATGGTCTAATAAGCAGGCAAGGCGCGAGATTCAAAACCACTAGCCCAGCAGCCACCCACGGCGCCCGCGCCCAACACCACGCTGGGCTAAAAGTTCCCGTAAATTGCTTTCACATTGCCAAAATACCTGCGAACTTGGAAAAATCCCCGCGAAAGTTCTCATTATTTCGCCAAGTACCTACTATTTAGCGGGTATTTTCTTTCGGGGAAATTACGCATAGTTTGCTTTCACATGACCAAAATACCTGGTATTTTCTGATCGGGGTAAATTTCCCGATCAGAGAATACCTGGAAATGACGAACTTCGAGGCGGTCTGAAACCACCTGATATCACGTGAGCAAGAAAAGCTTGAAATTACACCAGTGATGGCTTGTTTTGATAAAAGAAAAGAATGGACAAGATGTCTACCACAGACACCCCCATGCACTTTGCAGGTACTTACTTCTTGGCATCCTCACAGGAAGTCGTGCCCATGAGTGGGCCTATGATCCTGGTGTCACAACCTGAAAAGATAAAATGAAATATAAGTCAATACAATAATGGTCAAAATGGTCAAACAAAATACTCTACACGTTGCAGATCATATAATCCCAAGTGAAGTGACAATTTGTAAAGAGCAAAAAAGCAATCTGACATTTTGGTCATTTCTGGAGCCATCTATAGTCAATACAGTACGTAAAAAACCACCAGCACAAGAATGCTTTGCATATACATGTATGCATTAAAACTGCACTAATTCCAGACAGTACCATACATGCATGTTCTTAGAAGTATAAAAGATGCAACACAGGAACAGAGGATTACACATTGTATACTCGTACTGCACGATAATGCAAAAGTACCATCGTGAAAATGCTGGACAGCATTGGAGTTGTCCTCAAACTGCTAAAATTGTCAAGTGGAAAACAATCCTGGAGAATTGTCCTCAAACTCCTCCCCAAAATGCCAAAAATATCCATAAACCCTTTTCTGAAACTACAGATTGGAAATTTCAACAAAAGTTCAGCCCTGTAATGTGACCTTTGTCATTATCAGGTGCCCGGGACACATGGGCACCTACATCAGACCACCAGGCGCTCAAAAAAGAAAAAAAGAATTCTTGACTGCGAGTTGAAAGAGAATCTTTCGGATTGACTCTGTGTGATTCACGTCTTTCATATGATTTTATTTCAAAACGTTTATGCTGTCATCTGCAAATACTTGTATCATTGTTCATTGATTTAGATATCTTGGGAAGAATTCCACATGGGTCCCTTTTGTTTTTGTGATAATGGAAAATACAAATGATCTTTGCTTGTGGAAGGCTAGCGAGGTGATTGTGCGTGCATGATAGGGTGATCGAAGTAGGTTTTCAATGTGTATTTTCTTTTACATGTATAATGAAAGTTTATTACAGGCGCTGAACACTGAACTCCGAGAGCTCAAAATTTTGAATGAAATCGGAGCACCCGGCCGGACCCCCAGGAAAGAAAGTTAGTGTCGAGCCCTGGACAAACAGTTGGAACAGAATTGTAAACCTAAATCTAGAATGCGCAATTACACGTAAATGTATTTCTAGTAAAATTTCCTGAATGTTAGAATAGAAAAAAAAAGCAAACTTTGGATCATAAGCCTAACTGTTCATCATTGTTCCTTTACATACAGGTAGGAAGAAACAATTTTGAATCACATTCTCAAGAGTCTTACAGAAGCAGGAGGTGTAAAACTTGCTATGTTTATGACATTACTTAGGATCATGACAACAGTGTGCTGTCTACATGTAAGATAGGGCATACTACATGTAGTCAGAAATCTTAAAGTCAAGGATGGCATCCCACAAGGATCAATACTTGACCCTATGTTATCTGACATGTAATTTGTGTCACCTGATGACCTTATGACAAATTCTCTGGCACAGATGACACATTTCTGAGATACAAAAGCTGAATTTATGATAACAATTTAACATGTATCATTCCACATTACACATTGAAAAATGTATTCGCTTTTGTTGAAAAAAAAATTGTCCTACATTGTTTATGATGAAGCTTTTGTTAGCCAAACTTATGATTTTCTCAAGCGGTTGGCTAGCTTTGTATTTCTAGTGAAATTTGTTGATTAGAATTGAAAGAAGCAAACTTTGGACCATACATGTAAGACTAACCGTTCATCAGTGTCTCTTTACATACATGAATTACGGTGCTTTAGAGCTAGAATTATGATCAGAAAATATGATTTTGTTGCTGAAATGTTAATGAAAACCATTCACAGATGGGGAAGAAGGAAGTGACTTTGTGAAAATGGAATGTGCAGCGCGAATTCAAGAACCCGCGAATATGTTTGAAGCCGCCAAGCGCAAAATATATTAATCCCGCGACAATAACAGCATTTACAGTATACAGTACTTACTTAAATGTATTCGCTTGAGTTGAAAAAAAATATTCCTACATTCTGTTTATGATAAAGCTTTTGTTAGCCAAACTTATATAATTTTCTCAAACGTTTGACTAGCAGATTTTCCTTTTTCTACTTTTTTTTAATAATCTGTTAAGTTTCATAATGCAATGTTCATAATGAAAATGTTTATATCTCTATATTTTTAGGACTATGTAGGGGCCCCATTCACAAAAGTTTTTCAGTTACTGATGGGGTTGTTCTGCTCAGGATAATAAATGAATATTGAAACTGAAAGTGCACTAAAGACTTTGAAGAAATGGCATCTGAAATTGATTAAGCATAATTCAAATGTAAGTATATTAAGTGAATTTAATGCCCATATTTAAGAATCTTTCCAGGCCAATTATATTTCCAAAAATGTTCTTTTCAATTTTGTTGTACTTGCTGGTGATGCTCTCATTTTTGAGTAAATAAGTTTTAGGAACATTATGCATCAAGCAGATGAATACCAGACTTAAAGCCATATATTTGGTATAAAAGGGTCAATAATTTGAATTATACTCAATTATCATTGAGTATAATATAATTATCATTGACTGCAGTATATAAATCCTAGCCATGGCGTGTTTTCCTTCAGCAAGAAATTTATCCACACTGTTCTGCTCTCGACCCAGGTGAGGTGAATGGGTACCCGGCAGGATCATTTCCTTGATTGCACTGAGTGCCGGTGATGGTAGCCTCTTGTCGAGGCCCTGTCGGCTGCTTACCGAGCAAAGCGAGGGATATATGTAGCGAAGCAGGGCCTCTTGACATCTGAGCCGAATTTCACGGACTTTCTTTTGTTTTGTTTTTACCAATATTCGGACCAAAAACTGGTCAGTGAAAATCATCCAATGAGAGCGCCGGCTGCTATGACGTCATGTTGAATATTAATGAGCTCATCTTGAGTGGCGACACGTGGATTCTTGTCGAAGAGTGACGACGAAATATCAAAGAGCATTGAATATGCCTCTAAAATGCGAAATATTGACAAATTTAAGGATTTGCAAGTCGATGAAATTGAATCTGCACTGAAAGGACTAGATGTTTTTGTAAATCTACCCACAGGATATGGAAAAATGTAATCTTTCATGTGATTCCACCCCGGATTCCACTATGCGTCGATTATCGATCTCCGCATGGAATGCTGGAGTTGAGTTGTTCAGTTAGTGATTCCCCTTGACTCGAGTCTGACCAGGCCGATCTCCCGGGAAGTTTCGGGGCGGTGATGGGTCTGTTACGGCTAGTACTAGTAGTAGTACCACTACTTGTAGCATTTTGCTGGTTATATCCCCTTTAGTGTCCCGCAATTAAATGAATCCCCTGCTAGAATAGTCCCTGAGAATAGTGGACTACAAGTATTCCGAACCCCGGACGAAACAGCTTTGACATTTCATTATATTAGGTGACCTGTAATATTCATGACTCATGTATATTCATTATGAAGACATTCCTCATGAATATATAATTCAGCTCAGATGTCAAGAGGCCCTGGCTCGCTGCGCTCGCCAGGCCTAATTCGCTCGGGAAGCAGCCGCCAGGGCCTTGACAAGAGGCTACGGTGATGGTAGCTCGAGCTAAAGCTGGGGTAATAATAGCAGCGCTTTGTATCCTCAGGCAAAAAGCGCTTTATAAATCCAGCTATTATTCATTATTATTGTAGTAGCCATTTGATCCATTTTTTTCAACCATCAATTCCCTGTAAAAATGTAAATATTGAAGTCAAACATATATAGCGCCCTCTCTTAATATTTTAATTTTCCTTTATAAGGACTCTTAAGGCATTTAGCACACAACTTGATTTGATATCAAGAAACTACAGATAAAGAAATGCAATAGGCCCTTGGAACATTGAACTAGAGATGTTTCAAATTTATCCTGTAAACACATTTTTATTTTATATCCTCCACATCATTACAATTTTAGGACATACACATTTACAAATTGGAATGATAGCTACATTTTGGGGGGATTTACCAAAGCAAAAAAAAAGGCTTTAAGTTGCCGCAGAAAGTCATTTGAAAAGAACACGTACTGCATTTTGGTTACAAATTGATGAAATATACATAAATTTGAATCTTCAGGGCATGCCAATCTTAGCACTCAATGAAAATTCTCCCATCTAGATCTACTCATACCACAGCAAGTATCAAACATGAATGAAATGAGACACGTAACCCTCTTCTTTTAAATTTTGATAAAATGTCTTAGCTTCGACCCATATTTTGCATGGGACAGAGATTTTTCTCCCCCTCTTAATTATAGACCTACCCTATTTTTGATGCATAGATCAAGACCGGGGGTGGGGGGGTTCTCTGTGTGCAAAAAAACAACCCTAAACAAGTTTTTTTAAGGCTCCATTTACACATTTTGGCCCCAAAACAAGTTGTTGCCAGAATTATGACCCCAAACAAGTTTTGTCTGGGGCCCGAACACTTTTCAGAAACGAGGAGGAAGAAGCCCCGGGGAAAAAACATACCCTAAACACATTTGGCTGATCTTTAAAAAAAAAGCTTTTGGAAAAAATATACCCTAAATATGTTTGACCATTGACCAGTCTTTCAAAACCACTCTTTTTTTGAAAATCTGTGTTTTTGATACCCCTAACAAGTGCACGCGCGGCCCACATCCAAAACTGAAAAAACACCCCTTTCAACGCGTTTTTGGTCACGCATGTGTACAGTGATTTGACTGGCCCCTCCATGATCTCGACCTAGATCTAATTTTTTTCGGTATTCCAGATCTAATAGGTAGACTTGAAATTTTATAAAAATACATAGGCCCCCTATGGTATATTCCACAGCACTTCCCACATCCCTCCAGTACATCCCTTCCCCGCACCCTTTAATTCCCCAGCACACCACTTTCAAAACCATTTCTGAGAGTGAGACTGAGGCCCCTGTATTGAACCTGGCTATTCACCGTCCATCTGTAACGTTAGGCTACTGGAGTACTGCAGCTGCTGCTGTCCCAAGCAGACCTCGCTTACAACAATTTAGTGTCTTACATGAAATAAACCTCGAAAATTCATTAGATCTACAGTAGTATAGTGAGTGATTGTATTACCGACCGGCCTTGTATTACCGAACGCACGCATCATACGCATCAGAAAATAAATTCATATGCTCAAAATTTTGCAACATCCTTCCAAAGAGAACTTGAATAGAAATTGATGAAAAATGATCAAAAATACATTTTCAAAGTCTTAATATTCTATCAATAATAAAATATGGTCAAAATAGCTCATAAGTGTTTTTGTTGTTTCCTCAACTTTTCCCATAGAAAACACACGTTCGGTAATACGATACCTTTTTCAAGTGACCAAAATATTTCACGTGCGAAGAAGGGTCCGATTAGAAGCTAATATCGTAAAAAGGACAAACGATTTCGGCAAAATTTTTACATATTCATATTTTGTAGGTAATTGTGTATTTATGTTCAAAGTTTTGTGAATTTTATGAGTATAATGTGTTTGATATGATTGAATTCATGATAAGTGTTCGGTAATACGATCCACTACCATAGTAGTACATGTACGGTATATCTACACACAAATCACAAAATTTGCAGTTCATGTTTATTGTTGCGAATAGAGTCATGTTCTTAACAATAACAATAACACTATCACTGACTTATGACTATGTTAACAACACTCTACAGAACAGTTTATGACAACAAGCTTGTTATTGTCTTGAATATTGTTAATTTTTATTTTGTTTGAAATTAAATTGAATTGAGATTGTGTGCAGTTTGAATCATGAATGGCTACATTATTTGTACATGAGAAGAGTCTGTTAGATAGTCTAGATATAGAGTCTACAATCTAGATCAAAGTAATTTCACATTTTATTAAAGTCGGGTGCTCTGCTCTGCCAAGTGTCGTCATGGCCGTGGACTCTTGACTTTAGTCTTGGCCTGGCCCTGCCTGCCGGACCGGTGCCTGACGTCCATGCACGGCAGCGCAGCCGAGCCAGTCACAGAGTCGTAGAACCACTCGGTGGTTAACTGCAATGCATTGCACGCGGCATGCATTTGTAATGTATTGGAAGCGCGTTGGCGATATAAAGCGATGCGATGGCCGATTGATAAATTAGCGCTCAAGACTTGAAAATTAACTGAATGAAAAATGGTAGTCCCAATAAACAATCTAAACACCCACACAAATACATCAATGTAAATTGACTCACCAGGAGCACGGCAATTGCATTTTTTGTCGATAATAAAAATACGAATTTCCCGAAACTAATAATCGGATTCCGATGTCCGCGTACGTACGTACAAAAAGCTATGGTAGCTGCAAAAAAAATCATGCGAGTGAGATCGAGCGAGGTGCGCTGCTGAGCATGAGCTGCGCAAGTAATATACTACTGTACATTCAATAAAAAAGGGGTAACGGTATTACAGTCACACACACAGTGCCTTCCATCATCATCGAACAAAGTTGTAAACATCCCTCACATTACATTAACTTTCTTCTCGTTTTAGCCATTTTTTAACGGACAGCCGGTTTGGGTAGGCCCACCGATGTCAAACCTGTTAGACCAAACGAAGTCTATTATTATGTAATATAGTAGAACATTATTATCCCACACCCAGCACAGGTAACAATTACACTGTAATAAACGCGTTTAATACGCGGACATACGATGTGATATGATTCACACAACATTTCCTCAACGTTGCAGCTTAGATGTATACATCGAGGGTCTTTGCATGTCTGGCAACAACAATCCAATGCCGTCTGGCAATTAATCTATTAACTCAGACGTTGTTTCGTTACTATTGTCCCAACGTAAGTAGGCGGTAGGCCAAATGCCTTTTTGTTTCAACGTTGTCTGTAGGAACGACCCTCCAACGCTGCCCGAACGACAAATGTGTAAATTATTCCCATAAACATGTTCATTGACTGTCAATGTAGCATTCTCTTCTTTGTGTAGTGCGGGCCGGTGTGTGTATGGTACGTGTGTTACATGTTGAATAACTATGCGAAGCCCCCCCCCCCCCCCCCCCCACGGTAATGTTATCAATAATGATAATGTTGAGCCCGGGTTGAGCCGTCTCAGCCGTGCATTATTCGTGCAATAATAAATAAGACAGTAGAACTATTCAAGCCATAGGAAAAAACGTCACATTTTGTTTCGTTTATTTCTTTTCCTTTCTCTTGCCTTTAGTGTTGCTAAGATAGTTTATGTAATTGCATGCGTAAAAACTACAAAATGTAATTCTTTGTCGAGCA
Organism: Lytechinus pictus; assembly: GCF_037042905.1. NCBI lineage: Eukaryota > Metazoa > Echinodermata > Echinoidea > Temnopleuroida > Toxopneustidae > Lytechinus > Lytechinus pictus. Next base: position 28,198,826 of record NC_087254.1, read on the forward strand.
TAAATTTTAATCATGCCATTATTTTCTCAGTGATTTTTTTTACCTCGACACTGTTTATATTGATATAAGTATACAAATAAAACTTGAGGATATTCATGTCGATTTATGTGTCTTGTTTAAGTCGGACATCAACATTTTTCGACGCGAATTTAATACTGATATGATGATTCAGACCCAAATTATTTTTTCTTCACTTTGGATTGACCATGTGCATGTAACAAATTTAATAATGAAAAGAGATATGCGAATTTCAATTCAAATTTTATATGCGCCATTTTGAAAAGAAGTTTGCCTATAGCCTAAAATTTGAATGATATCCTTATAGCTTTAATGTTCCCTTGATGATTTTAGCGAGACGTGGTTCGACTAGCCTGATAAACATACCCGTTACTCGAGTTGAGGGGTCTGATGGCAAAGCCTACAATACTTTGTGTGCTGAAGGCCCTTTCACTTGTAAGTTTTATATATGAGATAGTTTTTGTGTGAAGGCCCGCTTGTTGATCAAAGTTTCAATCCGGGTCTGTGCGGCCGACAGACCGATAGTATGGCAGCAATAAACATGATCGAAGAGAGATGTGGTTGCCCTGCTAATGCAAGTTTCAAAGAATAAATGGACATATTATATCCAAATCATATTTTCAAATCCATTTTATAGCGAGTAATATTTAAAGACCGCATTTAGATTTTTTTTAAAAAGGTTCCAATAAGAGTATTGCTGATGTCTTGACGTAATCGCGTGAAAATCTATACTTCACTGGGATATCAGTCTCTCATCTACTCTTTGGGGAGAATGAATGAAATTTCACTACATTAAGATACCTTCAATAAATTTAACTCTGTTAAATGTCTGTTAATTCCGGTTCATTCTAAAGTCAATCCAAAGTGAAAGATGCTTGACGAAAATAAAAAGGGGAGGGAAAAGCTATATAGTGAATCAAAATTCCCTTATATTTTTGGCGTATGTGAAATTTCGGAAACGAGTGAGTACGTCGACGTTCGTCCAACGTCGTTTGCCAACAATATATATATCAACCTATGCCGTGTTATCATGCTTTTCCAACAACAGACCAACAAACCAGTTTCCAACGTTGTGCCGTCACCGTGCCATCGCGTATCCAACTTTCCAATTCTCTTCCCAACCTTTCGACACTCGCATCATTGTTGTTGGTCCATTTTCCAAAATTGTGCCATCGTCACCTGTCAGGCTTTCGACTTCCCAAACATAATCAGTTTCCAACGTTATTAACATTTTACCATTGTTGGTTACCCACAGAGACATTCCAACAAAGAAGTTTCAAATGTTGTACCATCGTCACCTGAGCGTTGTACGTGGCGTGCGCCTGTAATCGAAGCCGTGGGGAAGTTACAAATTGATGCAGAGGTTCGAGCCCTGGTCACGTCTTTCGGATGGTGACGTTAAAGGTCGGTCCCAGACGTAAATAATCATATCTGATTGATACACGTCTGACAAAACTCAAATACACACCTATCGACTAATTCCCATCTACTTGGTTCTCAACGTTGCATGCGAATATCATAATAAGCCAGTCTGTAGTTCCACTCTGCGCATGATAAGAAGATCATGCGCATGATCAGAGGAAGGTCAATGGTACTTCAGTGACATGGTGGTGTAAAATTCAATGAGATAAGCACCAACTTTGATGTCTTGATTTTTCATATATTCTTTGAATTGTGTTTTTTTTTTCATTTACATCCACAAAAACACAATGCGTCCACGAACGACTGGTATTTTACAGTTTGCCAAGCACATTGTACAACATGATAGGCTTATAATATGCATTCAAAGTAGAAATGCAACAAATACCTTCATAGATCGAGTGTTCATTAATGTGCTATTCTATAGTCACCTGGTCTATTCAATTTCTTCATCCTGCTATGAAAGGCATGCTTACGTAATATCTTGCTTTGAAATCTGCCTATAATGAAAGAAATGAGTCATTTGACCAAAATTGTCCATGAAGGAACTACGAACTGGTCTATTGTTTGCCGTCCAACGGCTCTCTATCAAACCAGTTTCCGACGTTGTGTCGATCATCGTCACATGCCCACCAAGCAAACTTAAGTTTGGTTCATTTTCGTACTATAACATATATAATTTCATACGCAACGAGAATCCTACCCTTCGTGGGTGCTTGAGGTGGGCGACCCCCCCCCCCCCCCCCACCCGCTATAAAAAAATGAAAAAATATGAGAAAGGAAAAAAAAGAGAGAACGGTGAAATAATATGATATCTTCTGAATTTTATGTCAAAATGTATCACAAAATTTGATATTTGTAATGAAAATGTCGAAATTTTTGCTCGCTCGCTTTCGCGGCTTTCTAATTAATTTTGCCCGATACGACGAATCTAGCCCCCTCAATCTCCTTTGTCTCATTGCCCACTGAGACCAACTGATATTAGACCAAGTGGCATTAGACTTAAAAAAATGTCTATTAAAATCAACTCCGGGGGGGGGCACTTCCATTCCCGAGTGGATACCATGCGCGACCATGGGGTCTCGAAATGCACCCTAAACACGTAATTTCCATATTCTGAAAATGCACCCCTTAACAAGTATTGGCGTGTGAAACCCTACCCTTAACAAGTATTGGAAACAAAACGATACTCTTGGCAAATATTCCCTGAAATGAACCCCTAAACAAGTACAGGAATGTTTTATTGTTACGGGTCCTTCGGTCGTCGGCTTTACCTTATTTGGTTTAGTACGACCCCACCTTCTACACCTCGCGCAAATCGGACTCTAAACACGAAGTGTTGGGGCAAAACGGACATCCTTTATAAAACATTTTAATTTTGTTTTATCATTCCCGCAAATTCGACCCAAAACACGTAATTTTCCTAGCGAAATAGACACCGTTATCACGTTACGTACGTAACGTGCCCTATCGTGAAAAGGACATCCTTTTTACGTGTTTTTTTTGGTCGCGCATGGTATCCACTCGTCAATGTAAGTGCCCCCCCCCCCCGGCCCCCCGGGAATCAACTAGATACGAGATCGACCAAGTAGTATAAATCGATACGGAAGATAACCTTTTTAATTGGCGGCTATTTGATGGTTAGTCCAAAAATAGATTAAAAACTATATGAAACTATTCAGAATGTCATGTATGGGGTGTTTTTTAAGTCCAAATCAAAGCACCCTTTCGGCAATACCAAGGAGATTTGGACGAATTGGGGTGGAACGGGTTCCACTCAAATGTCCCGACGCTCCAAACGCACCCTTTCGGCAAAACCAGAGGGACTTTTCGAAGGGCGGGGTTCCCGCGCTACCCACCATTGCGGCGCAAGCTGTCGGGTTATTTCTGTAAACTATTATGATCGACAAATCGAACACAAATTTAGGGCACGTCACAAGTAGGCCTAATCCACGCGTTTGAGAACGTGCAACTCACGTTATATTCGGCCTTAAAATAATACCAAATTTATTGGGATAGCCCCCTTGGATTTTAAAGAATTAAATAATTAGACTTATATCGCGCCAAATCCGCTCTGTATAGAGTGCTCAAGGCGCTTTTTAAGAAATATTATAAAGGAAATTAAGAATAAAAAAGAAATGTTTTAAGGTATTGTTTGAAAGTTTCAGAGGTCGACAAGCATTGTTTAATGTTTTCAGGAAGGATATTCTATAACTTGGAGGATGAGTGAACAAAATCTCCCCCCCCCCAGGTTTTGTTTGGAAACTTTGGGGGTAAGGAGAGAACTGGAAGAGGAGGAATGTAAGGATCTTAAAGGGGTATAACTTTTGATCAGTGAAATAAGGTACTGGGGAGAAGAGCCATGGACACAGTGGAAAGTTAACAACAAAATCTTGAACACAATACGTTGTTTTACAGAGAGCCAATATAAGGATCTTAAAATAGGAGTACTGTGAGATAGAGAAACAATGCGAGCGGCAGCATTCTAATAGCTATCTCGAGGTCGGCTGCTTGACACACACCATGGACCTACTAGTATACGTCCATTCACACACACACACACACACACACACACACACACAGACCCTGAATTCACAAAGGTGGATTCTGCAAAATCCACGGATTAATCCATGGATTTTGCAAGATCCACCTTTGTGAATTCGGGCCATAGGCTTCGGAGTCTAGTCACGTACATTCTAGATAAAGAATTGTTATAAATTGACAAATTTGAGCCTGTGCTTGCAGACTAGCTATAATATTACATGACCTACTCATTATGCTCTCGAACGTGGTCCGGGTTGAGTGTAAAAGGTCTCTCGCAAAATAGATTTGGCTTACGCAGTTGCTGACCAAAAATTATGCAAAATATACAATCAGAATCATTTTATACGCTTACTAATAGGCCTACTTGGTACGCGTTTATTTGCAAGTGGGGCCTGAATTCGGCATGAAGCCCCCAATTTGAATAGCGGCCCTGTATTGTGTTCTACGTACATGAATAGGTCTATTGTATGAATGAAAACTTGCACAACAAACTTTTTGTTAGAGCGTCGATCATTGGACGCCCCTCGTTGGCATCGCCTTCGCACGGAGTTCAATACAACCCAGGGATAATGTCTGCCCCGGTTGAAGTAATTATCGGACTGTTGGCTGTTTTAGGGAACGCGAATCTATAAATGTTGTCCAGTGTTTGTCGAGTGGGTTTGCTTGCTATCCGGGATATCACGTGGCTAAATGGCAGGGTTAGTGCAAGTGTGGGTGGTGGTACGGTGGCCATCACAAGGGACGGGTCCGGCATAGACATTTAGCGCGCGGGGGTGGGTTCGGTGGGTTAAACGCTGCCGACATAGGGAACCCTTGGGTATGTACCCCATGTACCTTCCAATCTAATTAATTGAACACTTTTTGGCATCCACATACGTGATCGAGACCACCCAGAATATTATATATTGGGCAAGAATAGCCTATAACTGACGGTGAAATTGACAAACATGCACGCTGTGCACACAGAAGATGTTTCACTTTGATCCATCTGCGTTACTCCATCGACAAGAATCATTCCGTTGACAAGACTCTGATCATTTGAATCACGTGGTACTTCTGCATTAGGAATATATATACGGATGGAAATAGCCGGATCCTCAAGTTTACGCGCCAAATTCCTTGCGGCTTAATTTTCCCCATACGCGCATGCTAAGCGCAACTTTGTTTAATATATGTACATAAGCCATTTAGGGTAGGCTACATCTCAAGGTAATTGGTCAGCGGGAACTGTGCGGGGGGGGGGGGGCGTCACGCGTTTAATAGCATCCGTCATCCAGAACGAAGCTCCTTATGGAATGTAACTGACGTGGGGGTATCAAAGCGGTATGTATAGGCCCGCTTCTTCAAAAATAGTAGGCAAATGCCTACATTTGGCCTATGTACTTCATTTATGATAAATCATTCCACAATTTCTTTGTGTGTGTGTGTGTGTGTGTGTGCAAAACCGTGACTTTTTCTATGTAATAACAGGCTAGCTATATACAGATACAAGACGAGAGCGTTTCGCAAGACGGATGTTATGAGGGGTTATGAGCACGACCTGACGCGAGACGGCGACGGAGACTGCATGAATCACGGAATTTTTTTATCACGAGTCTATCGCATGCAATGACGTCATGATCGATCGATCGAGGGACTGGTGTTAAAAGAAGGTCAAATATTTCTGCGCTGCAAAAGCAATAAGGGCCCGGCGGTGTACATGATTAGACTACTTTGGCCCTCTGCACATGCTACGTACGAGATGATCTTTGCGCATTGCAAATTATTCACCCAAAAAAAAATTGATCTGAATAATTATAAAAATAGAAATATCCAACAAGCATAACAATGATACTCATAAAAATCGGATGTAAAAAAAAGCTATATTTTCAAGAGTTCGTTTAATTTCACAAAACAGTTATACATGCGCATGATCCTGTTCGGTATGCTAATGAGGGGACAGATGACATCACCCATTCACTATTTCTTTTGTATTTTTTTAATAAAAAAAAGGAAATATCAAAATTTTGTCCTCATTGCCATATGAAACAATGCTTTATTCTTCCCTAAACATGCAGTATTAGTTTTTATTTTATGGTTCAGTCAATTTTGTCCTTATTGTTAGATCTGTAAACATTGAATTATTGTATAATTCAAACAATAATCAAACAAAGAAATGGTGAAAAAGGATCATCTGCTCTCTTACTTAATTGCACGTCACTAGGTTGCATGCATATCTGTTTGGCGAAAAATTAGCAAAACTTTGAAATGTCATAACTTTATTATTTTACATCCGATTTTGATGAAATTTTCAGCGTTATGTTTGTTTGATTTTTTTTTCTTCTTTGATTCATATCAACATTTTTCTGAGGTTGACCGTCCTTCAAATGATTTCAATAGGCCAGTTTGAAGATCCTGGTCGGAGATACAATCTTGGCATGTGCAGATCGACTGGTACACATGTCATTTTTACTTACACCCAACAGTATGAGACTATGGAGAATCGACTGACATAGCACCAATTCATTTATGAGGACTGGGTTCCAACCACCGAGCCTCATTGATTATAAAGTGTCATTAAAATTGTTTGTCCCTGCCCGCAGCTGAATAACGCATTTCTATTCATTTATATTCAATTCCGATAAAAAGAAATATACAGAGAAATACATGCGTGTATGCTAACAAATTACATACATGTACATAATACAGTACATATATGGACAGAGAGATTTCAAGAAAAGAATGGAATTTAGGAATACTGCAAAAAAAGTCTCTGTCGAGGCAGTAATCCAATAAGAGAAAGTCAAAGAATTAAAGATTTAAGAACATTTTAGAGAAAGGGATATGAGAAGAAATTGAAATACATACTAGAAATACATGAGAATACATTGGAAAAAACATTAAAAATATAAAGCAAGGATCTTAGCCAAAATATCAACAATCCGAAAAGTGAGATAAAAAGATATAATATGAATCATTTTTAAATACATTTTGAGAAGGCAAAATAAGAATAGATGAGGGAAGGGAGTTCCAGAAAGATGGGCCTGAGTGCCTTATGGATTGTAATATGAACTCTTTATTGACTATAATTTTAATGCATTACATGTGAATGGAGGTTTTCACTTTTCAAAAAGGGATTAGCAATCCATAATGCACTGTTCTGTTTTAAAGCGTCGTCTAAGAGCGCAAAAATAGTTATCCATATTTTCTCAACCACTGCTCACAGGTATAGGTGATGTCAGAAGTCATTTGCGTCATGGGCTACTCTCTCGCCTCCACATTATTGTTTTTTTAATCGTGACGAAAAGTTCGTCTTATCTGAAGCCATTTTAAACATGTAATGCCTTTATTTAAGGGCAAATGTACTCTACAAAAATTTGATTTGAATACAATTGGAAAGTCGAACTGGCGTAATACTATAGTCTTAGCCTCCACAAAGTTATTTTCTAGTCGAGACAGAAAACATGTCTTGTCTAAAGGGATTTTAAAAAATAAACTTGCATACTACTGAGATTTTTATCCCTGAATATTTCATGTAAAGTACGGGTTATGGCATTTATAAAGATTCACTTAAAGAATATACGAACCAATAACGCCATCTCGAGTCCTCAACTACTCATACCCGGCCAGTTTCCTGACCCATAATGCTAATGTAGGCTAGTAATATAGACCCACTTGAATGATAACATGCTAATTAACTACTCAACATATTTAAATCACAATAATTATGTTACCAAGTGTAAAACAGTTACTTTTCTTCTCAAAACATATCAGTTTCTCTATACAAATACAACTATAAGTCAATTTATTCTCTGTAGTATTAGGAGATATCTGAAAACGTAAATTTTAAGACTATGTATTTATAACACACAGTTATTGAGATTATGAGAGACCGCACACAGTTCACTCCCCCTTTGATTAAAGGTCCTCTTGACATGAAAATACAGAATACTTTGTTAAAGGGTATGAGTCTTTACTTCACCAAATCATGTCCTGCCGGGTTTAAATGTGCATCATATAATTTCAATATTCTTTTAATTTAATTTGTCTTGCATTTGTCTGCAATATGCTATGCCCCGCCTCCGTAAAATCCACTAGATCATTTTTGCCTCTCGCGATATCACATGGAGGTAGAAATAAGCATAACAATACACAATGCTATGCAACTTGCCATAACTATGTGCCGTTGCCAACAATCCCAAGTCTTCATACAATACCACTTCACAAGCAGTAACTAAATGACAGTTAGAATGGTTGCTATGCAGGTCGTAGTGTTGTTTGAAGACTTGTGATTGTTAGCAATGGCACATACAGTTGTGCTCAGAAGTATTCATACCCCTTGGAAAATCATGTTTTTTTGCATTTTTAATAAAAGTAAGAGTAGAATTGGAGTCAGTTACAAATCAGTCAAATACATTTAGGTATCATGTACAAAGCATGCCATTTTTATTTTCACCTCATTTGCATATCAAACATGTCAAAAGAAAAGATAAATTACCTGGATTTTCTGATGTCCAAAAGTATTCATACCCCTGTCATGAACCACAAGTTAATAATCAATTGAATAGCCTTTATTCGCAACGACTGCCTCCAGACGTCTCCTATAGTTTGTTACTAAGTTCTTGCATGTCTCTACAGGGATTTTGGCCCATTCCTCCTTTGAAATCCTCTCCAAGTCCTTCAGGTTGCAGAGCTTCCTTGCGTTGACCTTCACCTTGAGCTCTTTCCAATGGTTTTCGATTGGGTTCAAGTCAGGACTTTGGCTCGGCTACTCCAGTACGTTGACTGCATGCTCTTTTGACCTTCTTGGCAGTGTTCTTTGGATCGTTATCCTGTTGGAAGATCCAATCGGGGCCAAGTTGAAGTGTTTCAGCAGACTCTTCCTTAAAAACAGCCCCAAAGCATTATGCTCCCTCCACCATGTTTACTGTGGGAACTGTGTTCTTTAGGTTAAAGGCTTCCCCTTTCTTCCTCCAGATGTAGGTGACATCTCTGTGTCCGAACAGCTCTATCTTCATTTCATCAGACCAAAGAATAGACCTCCAAAAAGTTTCATCCTTTCCCAGATGTCTTCTGGCAAAGTCCAAACGTGATCTTGTGTGGTTGGGTTTTAGGAGTGGAGTCTTCAGTGGCCGTCGTCCATTCAATCATGCCTTATTAAAGGTCCTCTGGATTGTTTGCCTGGAGATATTGGTCCCTTGGCCATTGAGATCTTTCAGCATCTTCTTTGTGGGGATTCTGGGGTTGACAGCAGCAGCTCGAACTAAACATCTTGCTTACCTTGCCGAGACTTTGGTCTTCCCTCCGGGTCTTTTAAGGTTCTCCATTTTGTTGAAAGTCCTGAACTTTCTGATGATGCTCTGGACGGTAGCCACATGAACCTTAAAACGCTTGGACATTGCCTTGTAACCAAAACCATCTTTGTGAGCATTCACTATTCGCAATCTCAGGTCGTCACTAAGTTCCTTTCGCTAGATCATGATGAAGTTTAAGTCGATTCTGATGAACTGACAAAGATCTTGCCACTGATTCTCAATTTTGTAGAACCACTGATATTTGTGGAATAAAAAATGACTTTCTCAACAAAATTTCATTTTAACAATGCGAAATGCCCCCCCCCCCTCGATCCCAATCTTGAATTTAATTGATTTGAAATCAATTTCATCAACATGGCAACTAAAATCTGGATAAACCCCAGAAGAGGGAAGATTTCTGAGAACTTCCTCTTCCTGGATACCATGCAACATAGCTTAAATTCTTTTGTATTCATGCCTGACATTATAGGGTCCAGTTTGAAACCATGTGGGGGTAGTAATATATTTGAATTATGGAAAAATAAGGTGTATCATACTTGAGAAAGACAGGGGTATGAATACTTTTGAGCATCAGCAACTTCAGAAAAGTCATCTTCTCTATTATTATGCAAATGAGATGAAAAAATAGCATGCTTTTGTAGATAATGCCTAGTAGTATTTAACTACTATGCAAGTTATCCTAGTTCAGCTTTGATTTTTATGAAAAATGCAAAAAACACATATTTTCTTAGGGGTATGAATACTTCTGAGCACAACTGTAGTTGTGGCAAGTTGCATAGTATTGTATATCATTATGCTTTCTGCCTCCTGTGACATCACAAGAGGCAAAAATTGATATAGTAGATTTTAATGGGGCGGAGCTTAGTACACTGCAGATAAATGCAAGAATATGGAATAAAGAATATTGAAATGATGCACATCTAAACTCAAGAGGTAATGATTAAGTGAAGTAAAGACTCGTACACATTAACTGAAAATAACATGACTATGTATGTCAGGGGACCTTTAATTTCACAAAGCACAAAGCAGTTATGCACATCATTGTCGTATACTGGAAGAATCGGGTGTAGCGGTTCTGATTCTTGTCTTGTAATCAGAGGGTCGTGTGTTCGAGTCCTACCATATGGTCTAGTGTCCTTTGGCAATTATGCGTCAACCCACACTTTGCCACTCTTCACCCATGTGTTAAATGGGTACCCGATAGGATGCGAAAGCCTAGTCTGCCTAGCAATCTAGTGTTGGAACTCTTGTTGGAATGCTCCCAAGCAAATGGAGAAAGTGCATACGTTGTATGGAGGCATGTCAGGATAAGATGAGCGGGGTCACAATATATCTGTAAAACGCTTAGAGACGTCGTTCCGCTATGTATTAAACGCTATATCAAAGCGGATTATTAGTATTATTATTAACGCAAATTATAATTAATGCAAACGTCAAGTGAAAAACAAAGTAGGTTCCATAATGCCCCCCCCCCCCTTCCCTGACAAGAATCAAAATACACCGTACACTCGAACTCGTTGGACGTTGAAATAGACCAGGGGAGCGTTTCATGAAAGGACTTGTCGGACGTTTTATCCGACAAGTCCCATTTTATCCGACAGTTACCATAGTAACAGTACCTCTCAGCCAATCAACATCAGAGAAAGATGTCAGATCTGACAACTTGTCGGATGAAAATGTTGATGAAACACTCCCCAGTTCGTAGTTATTTCTGGACAATTTTGGTCAACTGACCTTTGATTTCTTTCAGTGTGATAGGCAGATTTCAAAGCAAGATATTACGTAAGCATGCTTTACATAGCAGGATAAAGAAATTGAATAGACCAGGTGACTAGAATAGCAGACCATTCAACACTCTATGAAGGTATTTGTTGCATTTCTACTTTGAATGCATACTATAGCATATTGTACAATGTATTTTCAAAACTGTGAGATACCAGTCGTCCGTGGACAAATTGTTGTGTTTTGTGGATGTAAAAAAAACACAACTCAAAGGAATATATGAATAATCAAGACATCAAAGTTGGTGCTTATCTCATTAAATTTTAAACCACCATGTCACTTTAGTACAAATGACCTTCCTCTGATCATGCGCAGAATCTTCTGATCATGCGCAGAGTGGAACTACGAACTGGCTTATTACACCGTGTCAAGATTGAAGCAACGTCGGAAACTAAATTTAGTTTGTTCGAGGGTTGTTGGTAAAGGTACGAGGTCACGACATCGGTAACGTTGATATTCCGGAAAACTGATGGACAGATGACGATGGTAGAGCATATACTGGTTTGATGAAAAGTCATTTGACAACCGACATTGTACAATATTGGGAAAGTGGGAAACTGGTAGGTTATGAAGTTAATTATTAAAGGATAAATGAAAATGGTAGCACGTGGAAAACTGATTTGCTGGAGAATTGTTACAACCGACAATGACAATGATGCAGGCAACGTTCAACCTTAATGGACAGGTGGTGATGATGGCGCAACCCGGGGGGTACTCGCGTGTATATCGCATACGGGGATGTGCCACTCCATGTGGGTCGTTAAAAAAAAATCCTTAGACATATGTGTCTTGCTATTGCAAGAAATCCTTAGCCATGGGTCCTATCTTCCTACTGAATAATACTTAGATGCGGGTCCGTTTCTGAGAAAAATCTCTAGGAAAAGCCCCCGGAAATGTCTATGTTAGTCCGGTCGAGAGTAAGAGTAGCATGGACGCGAATATCATGTAGACTTGGGGTCCGGAACTGCAGTGGGAAAAGCATGGGTCTGTATTTTGAGAAAAATCCTTAGACATGGGTACCTGTCCACCATTGTCCACGGTCAAATGACCCTTAGAAATGGGTCAGGGTTTCAAGCCCCGAGCCTCACACCCCCGTCCAATCATAATCCAAGTACCTGATTGCTAAGAAAGCATGGATGCTTGTAAGCAAGCAATCAAAGGACCCACGGATACTTGTTTGGTCCTTTTCAGGCCCTACAAATGCCCACAAAGAATGGTGTACCGCGAAACCACTACATTCTTCTTCATTACCATGGAAACCTTCATAAGTTACATCGAAGAAGAGTTGTAGAACTAACATGACACGATGATGGTAGAGTTGGAAAGCGACAAGACTGGAGAGTAGGTTGAAAAGTTGATGGACAGGTAAAAATTGTACAATGTTGAAAACTGTCTCAGGGCAACATGGATTCACTTATCTCTGCTATAGCAAAAACTTTAGGTACCACAAGAAACAAATTGCCATATTTCATCAAAATAAAGGCGATATCACAATCACAAGATTAACTTAAAGACGCCATATTTCTGCTTACCACTCAGTACTGTATATAGCTGTCTACCAGAGCAGCAATGAAGAGGCTCAATCTTCTGTTGTGCAGTGACATGGAAAATACAGAGAGCAAACACAGCCGTTATTTAGTGTTTATAATTTCCCCTAAATCCGTTGATCTTGTAAGAAAGACGGATTACCTTTTAACACTTCTCTATGTCCTGTAAATTCCCCTTTCATCAAAAGACCCTTCCAGGACAGTGAATGCACAGTTGTCTTTGATAGTCTACGGCATCCATTGTGACGTGACTATGTCCTTTCGTAAACCTTACTAAGGATTCCTTCACTTCTCTACTCAAGAAGGTGTGCACATCTGCATTTGATCCCGACATCGATTCACGATAAAGACTATACCGAATAACTCTTCCAACTTTCCACACTAAAAGTAAAGTCATTGCTTCAGCTTTAATGTTTGTGCCTTTGAAGATGCCGTTACCGCTCACTCAACCCAGGCAGGAACTTGGCCACGGAGGATTATTGTATTGTTACTGGGGGGTGCTGAGCATTTTCACAGCACTCCCAGTAACAGTAGATAATCATCCGTGGCCAGGTCCATGAACCTGGGACATTGAGCCCTTTTAAATTAATCTTCGAGAACAAACCAATAGTCTTTGTTAATACGCTGTCGTTTTCTAAATTTTCATACAGGTCTTGTCTGCTCCGAAAACGGATACAACAGCTGCCACTTGCTAAATGAGCTCGATAGTCTGTCCAGAAGCTACATATCAAGGCACTTTTCCAGGGGACATAAATTAATTCTCGATAAACGAAATATCTTGGGCCCGTTTCTTAAAGAGTTACAACTGTTGTAACTTTGCAATTATCGCAACTACCATGGTAACAGGGCTTAGCAGCGAATTTAAATCAAGGTTACCATGGTAGTTGCCATAATGGCAAAGTTACAACAGTTGCAACTCTTTATAAAACGGGCCCTTGGTGTGGTCTTTTCACATTTGAATAAAATCACACATTCATGAGTGTTCAGAAGTTTTTATTGAACGGCTTTGGACGACGTAGGATAAGTGAAAATCCGCCAAGGAGATCTCACTAACCCAGCCCGCATATTGTATGTTGAATTGATGATCCAAATCTTTTCAAAGATTTGAAGACTTGGGATATCATTTTAACAACTAAGACACCAAATTTTCAACCTAGCGAACCAAAGGATCAAACCACATGCTTCAGCCATTTCATTTCTTTTGTCCATAATGGTTCTTCACTTATCACAAGAACCATTCTTGCGACCATGACCTCTCGGACGCAACGACACCTTCGGACCTTCTTGAGGAATCGTCGCCATTTTGACAGCCCATCTCGAGAGTATCTCCCGGAGGGGGTAATCGACCAAAAAAGTAGTAGGTTTGTGCCGCGGGCGAGGCAAAAAACGGGGGCCTTGGAGCGGGCTTATTGTAAAGAGGGTCTTCGGATAGGGCTTCGGAACTACAAATGTTTGGGGTCCTTGGAACGGGTCGCCTGCGTGTGAGTGCGTATGCATCCCTATGGAATGGGCATACGTGCATGCAGCTAGCCCGGCGGCACGGGCGCCGGGTGAGCTAGCGCAGAGGCGATAGTCGGACAGCGCTCTGCGGCCGCTTTTCACCAAAATTGCGGCTCATTCTAGCAGATCAATGCGGCCGGAACGGCGTAACGGAGAATATGCGAAGCTTTGGAGCGGCTTTCTTTGTTCTTTTTCTCAATAAGACAAAAATGCTATGCCTTGGAACGGAAATTTGAGTGTAAAAATGGGGGTCCCCTCCGCGGCACATACCCACTATGCATTTTATACTGAGTGCCCCCCCCCCCCCCCGGGAGTATCTATATTCTTACCTTTTTCTGTGTATTCAAACTTTCCTTCTGAAAATGTATGAGGCATCATATCATGTTGATCAGACCAGGCAGCTGCAAAGGGTTTAATGGCCAACGTTTCTTCAATTGACTCAAAAGCAATCTGGCCTATGGGGCCGTGAGAATCCGTCTGTATCAGTCATAATAATGGTTGTTAAAAACAGCTGGGAGATGGTAGTTCTCAAGTATTCGTATACTGTCCCAAAGCTAGCGCTTTGATAACCATTGCCTAGAGAGAAATGCACTTACCTTTACTTTTTCCTTGTCTTTCGATTATTTCCCTAGATTTGTTTACTTCTCAAGCATGCACAATCCATCGGTCATGTTGGTTGAGGTAGGTCCGTTCTGAAATGAATTAAATTGAATTAAATAAGTTAACGTATAAAGCCACAAAACATCACCTTTATTTTATTTATTTATTTATTTATTTATTTCTGATATTTTGACAGGGTAGCCCATTCACCAATAAGTAGTGGTCTTCCATGAGGCCCTGAATAACAATAAACATATTTACAAAATGCATAACGTATATACAGAATGTTACATCATTAAGATTCACATTAGGATTTGAATGTAAAACGAAACATTAACAAACTTAGCAGCAAACAAAACGCAGACGGGCACTCGTTTGACGTATAATAAAATATCAATAAATCAAATTAATTAAGAAGGACATCTTGAAAATACTGATAATATACACCAAATCATCAAGGTCATGCTAACACAAAATAAGCACAACAGTGGATGTTCCGCAAGTTATTTATAAATTACAAGTTCTTTTAAACATTCTCTTAAATGAAATGACAGAAGGAGCTGTTCTAATTGAATTATCAAGCTTATTCCATTTAAATATTGAAGATACGATTGGACTACACTTATAACAATCAGTGCGAAACTTGGGCACGCGTAAATATCCACTGTCTCTCTGTCTGGTATGATGTTCATGTACATCATTTGGATTGGTTAAGTTTACCTGAAGGTAAGAAGGTGCTAAATTATGGACACATTTAAATATCATCAAAACGCGACTGAGCTCAAATCGTTTGTCTAGTGTCATCCATTTAAGACTTGTGAACAAATCAGCCGACGGTGTGTCGTATGTCTTGTTCAATATAATTCTTGCAGCCCTCTTCTGAATTTTTTGCAGCTTAATTGTATGGGATTGAAATCTATTCGAGCATACAGCAGAACAGTAATCAAATCTTGGCAACACTAAACTGTTATAAAGCAACTTTAAGGACTGCACAGGCAAAGAACTTTTCGCTCTCTTTATTATGCCAATGCTTTTCTGAGTAAGTTTGCATACATTTTCTATTTGTTTTGACCATTTGCAGTTCTTCATCTATCAAAACTCCTAAGCATTTGGTGAATTGAACTCTATTTATCAAATCACCGTTTAACAAAATCGTGAAAGAATCTATTTTCCTGAGATTAGCACGAGAACCTATTATCATGACACAAGTTTTTTCAGTGTTGAGGACGAGCTGATTATCTTTAATCCATGCCATGACCTTGTTTAATGCAACAGTTAATTTTTCTTCCAAAACTGTCGCATCATTCGCACTGACGGTAAGTGTCGTGTCGTCAGCGTACATATCTATAATACCTTCATGAATACATTCAGGTAAACTATTAACATATATTGAAAATAAAAGGGGGCCTAGAATTGACCCTTGTGGCACGCCTAATTTGACGATTGAAGGGTGCGATTTGGCTCCTTTAAATTGTGTCACTTGTTGTCGATCAAATAAATATGATTTGAACCAAGTGATAGTCCTCTTACTACAACCAATGCAAGTTAATTTCTTTAAAAGCAGCTCATGGTCCACGGTATCAAAGGCCTTCCGAAGATCTATGATACTTTCTTGCAGTTGATATCAAACTAAATCTCTATTGCTTCAATGAGTGAATATTTTCTGAAAATCTAAATATGGTGAGGTTATTCAGATCAATTCAAAAGAGCTCTGTGGCATTTCATGAAAATCTTTTTGTTGTTACTTATTTCACTTTTCTCTAGAAAATGTCGATTTTAGCTGACGTGGGTTTACAAAAGGAACCCATACCTTTTGCGATTTCATGAACTCTGCGTACCAAACGATGTGCAACTTTTAATACAGCTTAAGTGATCGAAGTGACATGAAGGTTGCACGACATGCAGCCGTGAATTTTTGCAGGAGGCCAACTGAACCCCCTTCAATTGCTAAATGAGATTAAGGGTTAATACCAGTGCTATGGGTGCTATGGCAAGAAAATATAAAAATCAAACATGACATGGATATGCCGATTGAAAGTGAGTGTGTAGTAGCATAGATGTATTAAGAAAGAGGGTGCACGTAAAACAAATCCATTATACTACGTTCGTTATTTAAAAAAAAACTCGCTGTAAACGCTATACCATACAATAGTATGTGTGTGGAATGTCAAGCATCGCGGTTTTTGGCACAGCAGCTGAAGGGGGCTATACAAGGACACAATGTGAGACAAGTAGAACTGCATGCTCAATGGAAAAGCTAAATAATCACTCAGCACTACGTAAATGAAACCATGCAATACGTCCAGTTAGCAAAATACTCACTACTTCCGGATTTCTAATGCATAATTTGCTTTCTTTAATCAACATGGTCCATGATGACCAATGCATCAAATCAAAGCTTAACGTTTTCTGCTTTAATTTGTCGTCAATTAAAACTCCCCGCGAAGTACAATTTCGTCATGTTAAAAACGTATTTTTCTTTACAGACATATGACGGCAAAAGATACAACTTTAAAGGGCACTTGACTTTTACGACCATCCAGTCAAAAACCTCGGACATTTAAGAGATAACTGCAATGGTAACTGAATTTGCCAAATATTCAGAGCGGAAGTGCTCCGTATTATTACCTTTGTCCATGCGAGGAATGTTGGCCTGGGCGTGGTGCTATCGTTCATAAACTCTTTGGTCGGTGCCTGGTGCGGGCCTGGCGCTGGACTGGTGCTGATAAAGCATCACCGAAAAAGTCCGGGCCTGGTGCGGACCAGCGAGTTATTGAAAGCGGCAAACTAGTTAACATGGTTTTTTTATGTCATCATATATAGAACTAGTTCATTAAACTTGAATATTAGAGTAATCACTTATTATCCTCCACGAGTTTCAGGTAACATGACGGTCAAAGGTCATTTAGTCTCAATGAACTTTGACCATGTTGGGGTAGATATACTACCATGTGCAGCAATTTTCCACCTTAAATCAACATCCGCTCATATCAGTTCATTGTCAACATTAAATTCCATTAATGTGTCAACATAGCTGAAAAGGGCACCTTAACATTTAACAATAGACCGTAAATAGAATGAAAAGAAAATGTCTCCCCGAACTGCAGTTCAGAAAAATCCATTTCATCTCAAGCAGGTGAAGCGTGGTCGGTAATATAATGATCGATTTGACGAACCTAGATGTGTTCTTTCCGATAAATATTTTTTTATTCATGTTCCTATGTGGTCCTCGATCAAGTTGCCTAAACAGAAACTTTTGGCAATTTTGCTAATTTGCATTTATCCAAAATGCCAATTTGAAAACTTAATTTTTAACCCTTTGCCCCATAACGATAAGGAATAACTCTTCAGGAGTTTAGAGGTGTGTAGAATCCATTCCCATTATCATTTTTGCAATATAAGGTCATCTTCAGGTCAAATTCACGATAGCCGCCAAACGCCATCTTGAAAAATCAACTTTTGAACCCTTAATTGCCCCAGAATCATGAATAATACTTCTTTTCAGAAGTTATTAGGTAGGCCTATGTTGATTCCCTTTCTGATGTAATTTTGCAATATAGGATCATCTTCAGATCAATTAAAGCCAATATGGCTGCAACACGCCATCTTAAAAATTTTATTTCCCGATGTTTATGTGTAGGAGCTCATGGACATGATGGAAGGGGATTTCAGTAAGAATAGTTTTTTATTTCTCAATTTTTAGTTCGAGGTTGAAGTCAGATCTAAGACGGTCAGAGAGTTATCAGATTTCTTCATTAACCGCTCATCTTAGAATGAAACCTCTTGAGGTTTGGGTTGTGATCCATTTCTGTTGTTCTTAAGGCTTTTATGTTGATCCATACTTTCGTACTGAAGAAAATTTTAAGATTTATATGAATTGAACATGTTTTTCTCCGTATTTTTCAGAAATCAAAGTGTTCAATGCACTGGCGCAAACCCTTGCATCACACATATTGCAAGGGGGTGATATATTGTTCTACCCCCCACTTGAATATATTGGCGTCATAGAATGATTTACGCCAGTGATCCCGTGATAGGTGGGCATCCAGACGATGGTGTAGCGCCGGATCTTACATTTTCGAGAATGGCTGTACTGGCCCCACTCTAGAGTTGCAGTCTCTAGATTAATTTGTACAGATGAAGTGTGATGGCGCTGAGATTGTGATGCTGACTCGCCTTTCAGCTTTCCGGTTAGTTTCTACCGTCTTGACACCTACACTAGCTCTCCAGATGGCGACTATTAGCTACATCTTTCCAAGTGATAGTGTCTATACCGGCAAGTTTCATGTCACGTTTGCAGGTGAGGTGTCTTTGTAAAGGATGTGTGCATGTTCTACCGATAGAGTGAGATCCATCACACAGCTCACCTTCTGGGATATACCCAAGTTTCATGCGGCAAACATGCCCCAACCCCTTATGGCGCATTTGACTAAGGACAGAAAATGAGCTGGGGATGCCAGCACGCTGAAGGACCTCTGTATTTGCCACTTGTCCTGCCATTTATTGTGCAGGATACGTCCGAGGCAGCTGACATAGGTGTTTATCAGTTTTTCCTGACCGACATACGTTGTCCAGGACTCACTTACGCACAGCATGATGCTGAGGGCACAGTCACGGTAAACGTGCGTCCATCTTGGTATTGTGGGTCACCTGGCTGTTGCTCCAAACGCTTCGCCATGACTGCAGCAATTTTCCCTATCCTGGTGCTTATCTCCTTGTTCAGAGAAAGTGAACTAGAGAAAGATGGTCGATCCAAGGCAGGTGGAGTCCACTATCCACCACATTCAGACGAGTGCTGTTGATAGAGATATCTGGGGGAGAGCCAGTACCTGGGGTCTAGATTTTGTCTTTCTCAGGCTGATGGTTAATCAAAACTTCTTACATGCAGAAGATAGACCACTTACTAGGTCTTGTAGTCCCGCTTGTGTGTAAAAGGCAACGGCGTCATCGACACACAACATATCACAAATAGGAACCTTCCCGACTATTGTTTTGATACGTAGTCGGGCAATATTGAAGTTTCCCATCTGCTTAGGAGGAATATAGATGCCTTCTGTGCAATCTCCAAATGCTTACTGGAGAAGCATGGAGAAGAAGATCACAAAGAGTATCAGGGCCAGGAAGCTGCAGCCTTGTTTCACGCCACTGCTCAAAGGGAAGGTATCAGATTTTCCATCGTTGTAGCAAACTGGGCTGTGTCCTCATGGAATGATATAACCATCTCTAAAGGCGACCGCACACCTTACGATTGGTCTGCGACCCGATTTCAGAATAAAATGTAATAGAATGTGATGCTAATATTGAGACTTGGAATATCTTACTGTGTAATGTTCTAAATCATCGTACGAATACCTATATTCAAATCAGTGACTATGCTATCATCCTTCTTAGAATAAAAGCGAATTTAATATCTAGTCGTAATGACGTCATAGCAGTCGTACGATTGGTTACGATTTGAAACTAATTTGGCCTTTACTCCAAAATAAAGGCTTGCAATCTTTCAAAATGGTTATATTAGTATTCTTTTAATAAATTTTAACCTCAAATAAAATGATGTTCCATTCACATTTTCAGAAAATGAGCAAAATGCGATTTGTTCCAAAATCGGATCGCGAACAGTCGTAAGGTGTGCGGTGGCCTTAACAGACTTCGGGGACAGCCAATCTTCTGCAGGAGGCTAAAAAGTTCACTCCTGGACAAGTCAAAGTCTTTGGTCAGTCCAATGATATAAGTTCAATGAGATACAAAGGAAGGTAATTGCGAAATTAATATACACGCTATTCCTACCGGTTTTTTTTCGTCATTTTTCTAAAATAAAATTTGTTTATTTATTCATTTAAAATACAATGGATTCTGTGTGACCCAAAACTTGTCAAATGAGTCTCCAGTAGAAGCAATTGAGCTGACACACGCTAGGAGCATAGCAAAGCTCATTTCGTCAGATGCATGTGCCTCAATTGAGATTTTATTTCATAGTCCACAAGGAAGCACTCATTGGACAATTTCTAAAAAAATACAAAGAAAACACTTTTTAATTCAAATAAGTCTCGTCAGTACAAAAGTATGGATGGATATATAAAACAAGTGGAATGCCTCTGGCCGTCTCACCTGCATCACGCGATTCAATATAGCAGCAGTGCTGATTTTGAAAACTACTATAACTCGCACAAGATGTTCAGTGATACTTGGTTACTCTTATTTCCACGTTTTATGAACTAGACCAATACACTTATAGAGATATGATGGCAATTCAACAAATACCCCCAACGTGGCCAAAGTTCTTTGACCTTACATGACCTTTGACCTTGATCATGTGACCTGAAACTCGCACAGGATGTTCAGTGATACTTGATTACTATTATGTCCAAGTTTTATGAACTAGACCAACACACTTTCAAATTTATGGCTGTAATTCAACAAATACCCCAATTTGGCCAAAGTTCATTGACCCTAAATGACCTTTGACCTTGATCATGTGACCTGAAACTTGCACAGGATGTTCAGTAATACTTGATTACTATTATGTCCAAGTTTCATGAATCAGATCCATAAACTTTCAAAGTTATGATGGTAATTCAACAGATACCCCCAATTCGGCCAAAGTTCATTGACCCTAAATGACCTTTGACCTTGGTCATGTGACGTGAAACTCATGCAGGATGTTCAGTGATACTTGATTAACCTTATGTATAAGTTTCATGAACTAGGTCCATATATTTTCTAAGTTATGATGACATTTCAAAAACTTAACCTTAGGTTAAGATTTTGATGTTGATTCCCCCAACATGGTCTAAGTTCATTGACCCTAAATGACCTTTGACCTTGGTCATGTGACATGAAACTCAGGCAGGATGTTCAGTAATACTTGATTAACCTTATGGCCAAGTTTCATGAACTAGGTCCATATACTTTCTAAGTTATGCTGTCATTTCAAAAACTTAACCTCAGGTTAAGATTTGGTGTTGACGCCGCCGCCGCCGCCGCCGTCGCCGCCGCCGCCGCCGTCGGAAAAGCGGCGCCTATAGTCTCACTCTGCTATGCAGGTGAGACAAAAAACATTGATTAGAACACCCGACGTGGATCATAGCCCAAACCTTAAGAGGTTTCATTCTACAAATGGATGATAACATTAATGTGTGATCCGGTTGTTTCATATAGCTGTTAGTAAATTACGCACATGTCTCCGCACGCGTGAAGGACTGTAAAGTGCTAGATCAGCAAAATTTTAAACGTGGTTCTTTTCAAACTAAAATCGCTATTATTATTAAGGAATATCTGAAAGCAAATTAACTTTATTCTTTAAAAAAATCCAGTTAAATTTGTGGCAAGTGAAGTGTGTTCCGCTATCGTGTGTGATCGGTGCGCTTGCCGGTGTAGCGGCGGATCCGGTGCTAGGCAGATACGGTTCAAGGAACACATCTGCCGGCGGATCGTGTTCCAATTTCTCTTCAGCAGATACCGTTCTTGCTATCGTTTCTCGACCTGCATGCACACGGTACCCATTTCCTTCAAAATTATATAGAACCTACCCTTTTTATTTATATATTTCAATAGGAAAATAAATAAGAATATCAAACTGCGTCAACCCGGCATACATGTAAATGGTTCCGGGTAAGGAACGATACCTGCCGGTGGATACAGCATCCGCCGGTGGAACCAGATCTGCCGCTACACCGGCGCTTTCATTGAGCTGTTTTGCAAAAGTCTAAGCACGTACGTGTGCAAAGATTGGTTTGATAGTGCCTGGGAGCCAAAATTAGTAAAAGTTCAACTATGATTTTTGTAGAATAAAGATTGCTCAGAAGCATTTGAATTCAAAATATTCTATTTGATCTCAATTTGATTAGGGTTATATGAATTAAATCATATTTTGATCAAACACCAGGACACAAATAACGTCTAAAAGCGCAATACGGGTATATCATTACCCTGTTCATCGAATCTTGGCTCGCTAACACGCAATGAATGTTCTCCACTCCCTGGGTAGTGCATTCCAACTAGAGCTTCAGGCTAATGCATTCGGCTTTCGCATCCTACCGGGTGCCGCTTCATAAAGCGCTGTTCGTAGGTTAAGAGCGACTTTAAGAACCTTTCTTGTGGTAAATTATATTCACCATTAAATTGTTCATTGGTGATTATGTAGCGGGTAAGAAAGGATCACCAGTCGTTCTTAAAGTTACTCCTAACTTACGAACAGCTTTATGAAACACATCCCACCCGGTACTCATTTAGCACAAGGGTGTAGAGTGCCAAACGACGATAGGCTGAAGTGGGATTTAAACCAACACTTTGATCATAGACAAGCTAGGCGAGAGTTGGAACCGCTACAGCACGACGGCTTCGACTTCCACTTCATTCAAAATGTCATATAAAACGATAATATGCGCTATATAAATCGAAGTTCCTGTGGGCGTTTCAATATCGGGTCAATTTAACTGTATATTATTGATTTGCAAGCATGTCAGACGACTAACCTTTATTATGCATCGCAGATCGTTCAGCAATCACGAAGAAAGCGCATTCAGGAGGCTAAATATACAGTAAATCATTGGTCCATTCTCAACCGAGAATTATTGAAAGAACGCGTGGGATAGTGCAGCGATGCATGACAATTACAAAAGGCCGGACAAAAGGAGGCCGGTGATTGTTCGCAGGGAGATAACACGCTCCTGCGACATTGCTCTGGTCTTCAGAGGCGTTGATCCTGGGGGGCAGTGGCGTAACTACGGGGGGGGCATGGGGGGCACGTGCCCCCCCCCCCCCCCCCAATCGGCTGGCCAAAAAAAAAAAAAAAAAAAAAAAACGGGTAAAAAGAGAAAAAGAGGGAGAAACTGAGAGCAACGTAGTGGGAAGGAAGAAATTATTGTTAATTATGTTATATTATATTATAATTATGTCATGTTATATTAAATAGAAATGAAAAAAATATCATAACTTTATGACACATAAATTGCTCAGGGCCTACAGTATGTCTTCATTGTCCCTGATGCTCGCATCGTCTGTTTAACGAGATATATAATCCTGTTGTAAAAAATACTAAAACCTCCCGTTTTCAAGTCAATACACCAAATATATTTCCTCGCACTTCGAATCATAATTTATAATTGTTTTATGTAGTGACATATCATTTTAAGGTCTTAATATAAAACATTTCCCGTCCGTGCTTATGTTCGCATTAGTGGATTAGTGAGATATGTCTGCTCTTCATGAATTCCTAAAATCAGTCCTTAAAATTTTCCTTTTTCTGATCTGAATATCAAAAATTTCAGCTTGCGCTCGCTTCATTTGGTTAGTGAAATACGCATGGTCTACGTGAATTCCTACAAACAAACCTTAGTATGCCCCTCTTCAGGTGTGAATTTCCTAATTTTTCAGCTCGCGCTTCGCGCTCGCAATATTTGACTAGTGAGATGCGTATGATAATCATGACTACAATGACTACAAAAAGTATGTCTTTACAGGTGTAATTCTAACAAAATCAGCATGCGCTTGGCACCCGCATTAGAAGACTATGGTGAGATATATGTACTCTTAATGGATTCTTTTTAAAAATAGACCTTAAAATATCCATGTTTGGGGTCAATATATAAAAAAATTTCAGCTCGCGCTTCGCGCTCGCTTCATTTGGTTAGTGAAATACGTATGGTCTTCGTGAATTCCTACAAACAAGCCTTAAAATGACCCTCTTCAGGTCTGAAATTCTTAAATTTTCAGCTCGCGCTCGCAATATTTGATTAGTGAGATGCGCATGTTAGTCATGATTACAATGACTACAAGCGATTTATGTGTTTGGATGCATAAAATTCTAACAAAATCAGCAAGCGCTTGGCACTCGCATTAGATTACTATATGGTGAGATATGTATACTCTTAATAGATTCCTAAAATATAGTCTCTAAAATGTCCGTTTGGGGTCAATGTATAAAAATTTCAGCTCGCGCTTCGCGCTCGCATTGTTTGTTTAGCGAGACAGGTACATATCATGATTACAAAAATTTGCTTATAATGTCCCTTTTTAGGTCTGAATATCAAAAAATTTCAGCTCGCGCTTCGCGCTCGCATTATGTGACCAGTGACATACATATCTGTTTAATGACACTGTCCTTAAAATGTCTCTATTAGGTCAGCATACCTAGCAACTGAGCGCGCTTCGCGCGCTCACTAAGTGACTCAAAATTTTTGCTAGTGCCCCCCAATGCCATGACCCACGGTACGCCACTGCTGGGGGGGCAGGGGGGCCATCGCCCCACCAATGAAAATATTGGAGGGCAAACATATCGTTTTGCCCTCCCCCCCCCCCCAATAATTCCGGATGTACAAAAAATAAAATAAGATTGTAATGTTACACAGAAATCGGCAAGCGAGATTGAGATACACAACTCGTTTTTTATTTTAAATTGTGCTCAAAATGTCCACTTTTCAGATTGGAATATAATCATGTTCAGTTCGCGCTTTGCGCTCGCATCATTTCTTTAGCAAAAGCCCATACTTATCATGATTAAATAGGTGTAAGAATGTCCCATTTTCAGTTCTAAACCTCAAAAGAACTCCCGTTTAGATTTGCAATAATATTTTGTTGGATATGATTATATTTTGTTCTTTATATTAAAAACGTCCATTGAACTGTCAATTTTTTTTTCAGATCGAAATATCAAAATTTTCACGCTCGCATATATTGTTCTTTTAGATACCCATCTTAATCATTGGTACCAAAAATGCTTAGAATATCAAGCTTTCAGGTCAGAATATAAAGAAATTTCAGCTCGCTCTCGGCACTCGCATTATCTGTGTATATAGTGCGATATGTATCCTCCTCATGAGTTACTACAAACAGTCCTAAACAGGTACCTTTTTCCTGTTTTCAGGTCAGTATACTAAAAAATTTCAGCTCGCGCTTCGCACTCGCATTAATTTGTTGGTGAGATATGTGTCTCTTTCTCATGAGTTATATATTATATATATATATATATATATATATATATATATATATGTAGGCCTATGTATGTGTGTGGATGAGTTTGTTTGTTTTGTGGCTGCTCATTTTGCTAAGGGTTTCATTATTGCCTTTGTGGATCCGAGAACAAAAATAAATTACCATACTGCACTTATCTGTCTTGACAGTATCTATATAGAAGAGGTATTGCGTCCTTTAATCACCCCCCCCCCCCCGAACCTAGTTTCGATTTGTACTGACCGCACAGAAACGTTGCTAGCCGCAGGTGCTAACATAGGTCCTGTTACAACTGGTAAAGTAGCAGCGATGCCTATGTTACAACAATGCATTGCTTACACATTGAAATAAATGTTTTCACTTCACAATCCGTAAAAAAATGTGACTGGGCTTACTGTTAACGTTTCTGTGCGGCCGATGTAGCGGTGGATCCGATGCTAGTCAGATACGGTTCTAGGAACACTATCTGCCGGCGGATCGTGTTCCAACTCCGGCGGATTCAGAACCAATTTATCTTCGGCAGATATCGTTCTTGCAATCATTTCTCGATCTGTATGCACACGATATATTTTCATATACATGTACTTATTTGCTTTTTTTAAAATAGAAATATACATATACGTTATTATATACATACATCTACGCGCGTGCTAATCTTCGCGGCGATTTCGCGATCAGCGGCCGAGATCTGGAGGGGGGCCAAATTGACCCCCCCCCCCCAGTAAAATCCAGCAAAAGCATGGTCTGAACACGGAGCTATAAATATGGTCTGAAATAGCCGGATTGAAATAGGATTTAATAATATTAATTAATATGTATTAGGGACTATCATGTTTGTGTATTTCATTTTCTTTTATATTGTCGGGGAGAGAGGAATTCTTATTTGCGATAATAATTTTCCGGTCATTGTCAATATATAATTGATTTTTTGATTTGATTTATTTTATTTCCACATTTCAAAACAAAAACAAAGTATATACAAGTATAATAATTTTTTTTTTCAATATTACATAAAATAGGCAAATATTTTTTTAAACATAATGAATAATGTACATAAATCATTATAAAATATCAACTGTATACTGTGAAAATTATATCTATATATATTTTTTCTTTAATTACTGAACATATATATATAGAAATGTGGGAGACCTCCATCTTAAGCGTGGAGCTTGAAAGTGATGGAGGCCTCGAAAGGAAAGGGGATAGAAAACCAGACTGTATAGTGCAATAAAAGAGACTTATCTTTTATTGCACAAAATAATAGGAATATATCAAAAGTGGATAGGGAAGGGAAATTTGATTGAGAGAAGATTAATAACGTTGATAAAAGTGAAAGTGCAAGTGCAGGTGTGCGAGTGTGCATTTGCAAGGGGGGATGGGATTATCAGTTGTTTGGGTACACAGAAGGATTTTAGAAATTATAGCTTGACAGTGTATTTTTTTTTAGAACAGCTTTGAATGAATAAAGTGATGTGCATAGCTTTATGTCATGTGATAAATTATTCCACAAATCCGCACCGTAATGTCTAATTGATTTGTGTGTTATTATTAGTTTTGGATTTGTTAAATGAAAGTTTGTGGAGTTTCGTGTTGGATAGGAGTGGATGGTGTTGTTCAGGGTGAACATATTTTGAAAGGAAGGGGGAAGTAATCCCCTTTTTGTATTTGAACATGAATATAGCAGCATGAAATGTATTTATATCTGAAATTTTTAATGTTTTTAATTTAAAAAATAAAGGATTAGATCTAGCAAGATATTATGATCCTGTGCAAATACGGACTGCTCTTTTTGTAATAAGAAAATCGGATTAACTTTCGTTTTACCACAATTACCCCAAACTATATTGCAATATGATATGTGAGGAAGCACCAAAACATTATAAAGTAAAAAGAGAGTTTTTTCGGGTAATATGTATTTTTATTTGGAAATTATTCCAACACCTTTGGACACGGAAGTTGTGACTTGGCTTAAATGATTACTCCAGGATAAATTTTCATCAATAGTTACCCCTAGAAACTTTGAATATTGTTTTTGCTGTAGAGATACGTTATCAATATTTATCGTTATTGCATTGTTAACAACATGTGTATTGTAATGCTTAAAGTGCATCAAATGTGTTTTGTTTACATTTAAGGACAATTTGTTGCATTTGAACCAAGTAGATACTTTACATAATTCAACATTTAAAGTAGATATTACAGTTTCTAGTTCTGTGTGAGCATAAAAAATATTAGTATCATCTGCAAAGAGGATAAACGATAATAAGGCCGAAGTATTTGATATATCATTGACATATAATAGGAAGAGGAGCGGCCCCAAAATTGACCCCTGAGGCACACCGCATTCGATAGTTTTAAAGTTTGAATCTATTCCATTAAAGGTAACATATTGTTGTCTGTTTGATAAATAATTTTCTAACCATCTGTGTGCATTTCCACGTATTCCGTATAAATGTAGTTTGTGAAGTAATATTTTGTGATTAAGTGTATCGAAAGCTTTGCTTAGGTCCAAAAATATTCCAATAACATGTTCTTTATCAGCCATCGCTTTAGTAATTTTGTCGTAAATATTTACTAGCGCTAAATCTGTAGAGTGATTTTTCCTAAAACCATATTGATTTTGATTCAATAAATTATGCAAGTTTAAGAAATTGTATAATCGTGTGTATATTATTTTTTCTAAGATTTTGGATATACTGCAAAGTATAGAAATTGGGAGGTAATTACTAGAGTTTAAGGATTTCGTAATATTAATGAGTTCAGTGGGGTTGCACTTAGTAGGATTTAGAAAGAGAATTTTCGAATGGCGTTGAAATAAAATCAGTAAAATGTGCATTGTTGCAACTACCTATCCTATTTGCTAGTTGGGGGCCGACGTTACTAAAAAAAGAGTTGAATTGTGAAGCATAAGTGGAATTATCTGCGATTTTATCCCCGTTTAAAGTTAGTCCATCTTTAGGTAATTTAGTTTTTTTCCGATAATCTCATTTATAACCCGCCATGTCGCCTTTGAATAAGCGCTAACTTTAGTTAATTTGTCTGAGTAATACATCTTGCGAGATAATCTTATTAAATTTGTAAGTTTGTTCCGATATTTCCTATATTTTTGCACGTTTATGGGTGATGGTTTCTTTAAATGTAATTTGTAAAGACTATTTGGAGTATGTATTGACTTTAGAATCCCTTTTGTGATCCACGGGTTTTTGGCCTCTCGGGAATTTTGACGCTTCCTCACAAGTGGAAAATTTTTATCGTAATAATATTGTAATTTATTGTTAAATTTCTCATAAGCAATATGCACATTATTTTCATTGTAAATATCACTCCAATTTTCTTCAAAAAGGTCCTATTTGAAAGATTCAATTTTTCTGGGAGTTTCTAATCTATAGCGGGGAGGTATTGTTGATTTATTTTTAGATGTATTGGTTTCGGATATCGTGAATATTGGCAAATGGTCTGATACTTCTGAATAAAGTAAACCGCCGATGATTGTTTCATTATGAATGTTAGAAAAAATGTTATCTATCAAAGTCGCAGAAGCTGCAGTTATTCTTGTGGGTTTATTTATATGTGAGGAAAAAGCATAAGAATCAGTTAATTGAAGAAATCTTTCGGTATTAGAATTATTTATATTCAGAAAATTTGTATTGAAATCACCCATGAAATAAATATGTTTATTCTCTGTAGAAAGTTTATCAAGACATTGCTCCAGATTTTGATAAAATATGTCAAATTCAACATTGGGAGGTTTGTATATTAGGCCAATAATAATATTTTTCCTTTTTAGGTATGTCAATCTCAATAAACAATGTTTCAGTTCGCTCAAATATTATGTCATTTCGAGTACGGAATTTCAAATTGTCGGAAACGTAAAAGGCAACACCACCCCCTCTCCTTCATACACGGTCAGCTCTAATTAAAGAATAATTTGGTAAATTAAATAATGGAGGAGAATTTTTATTGAACCAGTTTTCACTGACACCGATAACTGAAAATTGAACTGAATTGATGGCACAAAGCAAGTGTTGAAGGTATTCAAAATTTGTATTGAGGCTTATGGAGTTGATATGTAAAATGCTAAAGCTGTTCGTTTTCGAAAATGAGTTATTTAATTCTGCTACTGTGTAATATTTATTTTCATTATTGAATTCATCTATGTTGTTGATCATGTTGAGGGATGTGTGTTGGGAGTGAGTGCATGTGCGTGTGTGTGCAGTCAAGTGGATACAGAGACGGAGGTATCAGGATCGTCACTGAGAGATATACTGTAAAGTACAAAAGGCTCTGTTGGCCAATGCACCGCCCTGGAAGTATCTACCTGCAGTGAAAAATAGTAAACTAAAGAAAAGGAAAAGAGAGTGGAAGGAGAATGGGCAATGTCATTAATTAAGAGAGTTTATTTGGGAGCGAGAAAAAGAAGCGTTTGTGGACTTATACAGCACCAGTCACAATTCCTCGACCACCCGCCCACCTGCCCCACCAGAAAACAACAGATTCAGTGGACCAAATCTATTGTTCTCCGGCGAAACAGGCAAACAGGTAGCCAAAGAACGGCGACTGGTACTGTGTTGTAAGAATGCCGGATTGTCTACGTCAGTTCAATCCCCTTTCCTGGATCTCAGAAATTTGTAAGGACATCTCCCTAAAGGTTATCGACATGTATTTAAAAATGCGTTTAAATGACAGGTTTATAACAAGGATTGTCAAGATAACACAAACGACCTATTGTTCTTCTCTGACGATTTTCATGAGTGCATGACAAAAAGAAAAACATTTGAAGGGTTTGAAGCCTTTAAATTAATCTTATACAAGTCATTGACAAAACGTTGCATTATAATAATTGAATGCAACAAAGTCATCATCTACAAGAGTGCACTGATGAGAATGCTGGTGTTGCACAGCGCGAAATAATTCTGGATAAGTTAAAGAAAACGATACAAAACATTGTTTGTAAGAAATTTAACAAAGTATCGCTGGCCATTGTACTTCATTCCGAAAAAGAAAGATATTATAGGCATTTCAATGTTTGAACAAAAAATGTTTACATGCATTCAATGGTGCACTATTGAAGATGTTTACAAATTATCACCATAAAGGAGGTCTCAATTGTGAAAAGGTTACACTGAGCAAGACAGAGAAGAACTAATTGTTAGGGATGGGACAGTTTTCAGTTTTCTACAATTCAATTCCCATTCTGAATCTTGACACATAAGAGAACAGATGGCATTTGCTAATATAATAATATGAACTATTTGCTTAACAACTCTTGTTTATTACAAAAGAGAACATTGTGAAGACTTGGTTGAAAACATAAAATGAAACAAGTCCCCATTCTGATCCAGAATTCTGGTCATTTCATGAATTTCTGGAGGATTATTCTGAACAGTACAAAAGTGAAAACAGATAAATAATTGCCAGGAATTCAGAATTTGGGGGTCAATGAAACAACACAATGCTTATTTAAAAGTCCTTTATGTTTTTGAAACCAGATGGAATCTGCTTTAAAAATCATTTGCAGTTACAATCTTCTTTGAACAATGATACTGTATTCACAATATTAACATATAGACCCTAAACGTTGTATCAATCCGAATTTTTGTGGATGGTACAATGAAAGTGTGAAAGCCATTACGGTCATTAGCATCAACAAACAAAGCACACTGTTTATTTTAAATTCCCTGTATATGAAGGAACTCCCTATTCTAAAATGGATTATCATGATTGTTTTAGAGCAGATTGTTAGGAGTTTAAAATACTCAAAAGAATCTTATTCAGAAAAAACAATTTTATGAAGGGACTAGGAATGTTTGAATAATAAATTCTACAGGCATTATCAGTAAATCATTCAACAGTGAACTATTGAGAATGGTGTTAAATTCAGGGTTTGGAGATTCTTTAAGTATCAATAGTTTATTCTGGAGAATGTTGTTGAAAGCATATAACTAAACAAGTCCCTATTCAAATAGATACTTATGAGCAATACAAAGCAAATTGATTGCAAGGACCCGCGAAATTTTTCGCGGGAAAAATTTCGCGGGCAAAGAAATTGATGATGATGATGAACAGCATTTGTAGGCCTGTAGGACCATATACCGGTGAAAACATAGTGCCGAATTAATTCAAATCAGTAAATGTTTTAAAATATAACTATAAACAGAATTAACTTTGGTTTGTACATGACATCCCGTTTTTGTAATTTGGGTATGACACACAATTATTTCTTACAATGTTGTTCTTTCGGAACTCGTGATGTGAGCGTCTTAAAAAGTTGCGCAAAAGAGAAACGCAGCGTCGTGATTGAGGTGCTTATTTTTTTTTACGGACTTATTGCGTAAAAATGTCGATGGAGTTATTATGCCCCCCCCCCCCATACCCACGGACTATCAAGATTAAAACTACATTTTCCAGTAATTCGCTGGTCCATAACAGCTCCGGGATAAGTCGTAAAATAAATACCGCGTTCTAAAATGTGCTATCCCCGACCTTTCGTTGGAGAACGCGAACGCTTATTTGCGACGGTAGTTGATTTTGGAAGAGACTTTTGGGCCCGTCGTCATGGTCGTAAAACTCTGTCCTGCAATGCAAATTGTGTGACATGAGATTTTTTTTCGTTTCGCATCTGGAACGGAAACATTCAATCTGCGTTTCGTGTGCAAAATTCTGGTTGCTACTATGGTAACAGCGATATATCCGATTTAGGACGACTTTCCAAAGCCACATTTGGTTCCTCCCAGAGCTCTCGAGGCCGCCCGGGGCCCACTTCCATTGAAGAGTGGATACCAGGCGCGACCACGCGTAAAAAGGGAAAGAGTGGGCAAGTACGTTTTAAACGATGTTTAAAACACTGAAAAGGAGGATATGTTTTCAATACTTGTAGGGTTTCACAAGCTTAATACTTGTTAAGAGATGCATTTTCATAATCTGGAAAAGCCTTGCTTCCCTTGTTTAGGGTGCTTTTCGAAACCGCATGGTCGTGCCTGGTATCCCACTCATCAATGGAAGTGGTCCCCCCCCCCCCCCCCGGGAATTCGAATCTAATCCCCCATTTCTGGGGAAAGTAAAACATAATACCCATTACATTGTGTGCTAGAGGCATAGCGTTTGTGTAGGAGTAAACAAAAGAAAAAAACCCGCAAATTCGGCTGGTACGTGTTCAGACCAGGGACGGCCTATTACGTCCCTGTTCAGACGTATACATGCAGTGTACATACTCAACGCATGCGAAATGGTTTCGGCTGGAGAGGTGATTTGACCCATGGAATCAATTGCCAGAGATACCAATAATCCACATTAAATGCAATATCGATTCGATGGACTGTAATAATCTATATCTAAGCCTTAATTCAGTAACTTTTTCCTTACTCAATATGTACTCGATTTGTTTGAAAAACCACTTTCTTATACATGTTATATTCTATTGTAGGTCCTGCATTTCGAATATCTCCAGCCATCAGTCGTAATGTACATGCATGTATGGTGCGGGTGTCGCGGGAAAGAATTTTGCACACGAAAAGCAGATCTGTAGGGCCTGTAACCCCCCTGTTACACAAAGCTTAGCATTGATTGTAGATCAGTTTTCTACGTTTGATTCTATTGACTATAATGTACAATCAATCTTAAAAACAAGTGTATGATTATAAGCGTTAACTTTTGTGTTAGGGGACCCTAATATTAGCGTCCGTGAGGATTGCGAAAGGTGCCTATTTTGACGCTGCCACTCACAGCACCAGACCACCGCCATCCATTATGTGCCCGAGTTTTTGAATAGGTGATCGTAACATTAGCATCGCTCTGTAATTAAGTAAGCCAAGTTGCTGAACGCTTTCGTCCGGACTATTTTAGTGCGTGCCTGGTGCAGACCAAAAAAAATCGTGAGTTCCTGAAGACGTTATTAGACGATTCTATCAGCGCACACGGTACTGTGGATACTTCGGGACTTTAAGTCTGTGAAACTAGAGTCACAAAACATCTAAACAATTCCCTGGTGATCCATTTCATGGCATTTTGATTTGGCCACAACTCACAGGCACAACACTTGTTAAATTGTTCAAATTTCAAGTTGTGCTTAAACTATATGTGCAAAATAGGCAACAACAGAGCCAGAACGGTGCTACGATTACCAGGGAACTGGTTAATGATCAAACACTTTGATAGAACAGGGCCATTGTTCAAATTTCGATACTTAAGCCAGAAGTTCAAATATTTTATTCAGTCCTTTGCTTCAGTAAAATAATTACAATCTTTGATATTCATTTGCATTCATGGCCAAGTATTTTGCGTGATCTAAGTCAGCGGCCTATATTGCTTAAGTCTATAGCTCGTGGGGAATTTACGAGCGTATACGCGCAGTCATACAATCCGCGCACAGTACAGGATACATACATATTTACAAATTAATATTTCCAATTGACGTTGAAAAGGGAGGCCGGGGAGTTCGAAGAAAGTATTTACTTTTCTGACTAATTGTATATGGGAGAGATTCTCCGGTCATTTCGGAGTATTAATTTTGTTTCTTTCGTGCCCCGTTACAATGGACCCCCTCAGAAAAAAACTTGTAGCTTAAAGAGGGTACACAACCTATTAACGGTTTCAGTAACTCATGATTTTTTTGGTCTGCACCAGGCCCGCACTAATAGTTCCCTCCGTAAGCGTTGAGTAAGTATAGCAGAGCAGCACTACTGAGAAAAGCAGCACCGAAATAGCCTGGACTGGTCTGGCGCGGGCTATTTTAGCTAGCGCCATTCATGAACTCAAAATTTTACAAATTCGCCCGGGCCTGGTCCGGGCCACTGAGTTTCTAAAAGTGGTATTATATGATAACTGAATTTGTCTTGAAATAATAAAACGAAGAGTCCATGATTGTGAAAATTATTTACAAGGGCATAATAAATTGAATGCATTCCAATAATACCCTTTTCATATTGCCGCCATAACATCGAAACAAAAGGGATCCTCCGACACAAAATGGATGCATGCCAAAGAAGACGGTATGTTCCAGCAAGGTGGTTTAAAACGAGATGGAGTAACAGCAAACAATACCCCTTCGAACAACGTTCAAAGCCGCCAATAGAAAGTATTTCAGGCATGCACTAATCTCAACCTTCCTTGTGCATTACGTAGACAAAAGATTCCCGCGTATTCCGTACCTGTAGGTACGGGAAATTCGCTGTTATCTTGGTCTGGTCATACGCATGTGCAGTACATAATTCGGAGGAATTCGAAAAGATATTTTGCAATATGTCCTGAAATATGACTCAAATTTATGGGCATGTACGTAGGCTTATACAATAACGATCAACAATATTCTAACGACCGCATTTCAAACTTCATTCGCCGCGAACGATCGGAAAAGTGTCAAAATCTGCTTTCAGGAAAGGTCAAATTCTCATTTTTTTTCCACCAATTAATGGTTACTTATACAATCTGGCCCGATTTCTCGGCGCAATATTGCTTAGGTATTGATAGTTTGTCATGTGTTCAAATTTAACTTTCTTTATTGATATAAGAGATGGAATATTGATACAAATGAATATTTGCAAAATATCCCTTTTCGGATTTCCACATGAAACTAGCTGCCTCGAACGGCTGACATCAAAAAGGTACTCACTGCTGGAATTTCTTTTGAGCTTCTCTAGAAATGAACAGCTGGTTGAATATTTTTTGCACTTTTGTACTCCAGTCATGAAAACTTCTTGGTTCCAGTTTAAAATTTCCGGAAATTTTCATAACGACTGAGCATGCGCAGGTATATTGATCTTCATATGACACTAACCTGTTCACCTGGACAGCCTTTCGATTGATAACATATAGGTCCATATCATATACCCCGGTATCCCACAGCATCCGCTGTTTTTTCCCCGTAATTTACCACTAACCTAATGACTAACTTCCTATCTACTGAAAGCTCGGCCAACGTCCGGGAATGATTAATAATTATGATAATTACTTCATTAGCCATCAGCAATTATATGGACTTACCTATCCATTCGTAGTTCCTTTCTGCGCATGATCAAAAGATTCTACGCATGATCAGAGGAAGGTCATTTGTACTAAAGTGACATGGTGGTTTAAAATCTAATGAGATAAGCACCAACTTTGATGTCTTGATTATTCATATATTCTTTTGAATTGTGGTTTTCATTTACATCCACAAAAAAACAACAATGCGTCCACGAACGACTGGTATTTCACAGTTTGCCAAGTACATTGTGCAACATGCTATGATATGCATTCAAAGTAGGAATGCAACAAATACCTACATAAAGTGTTCATTGGTGTGCTATTCTAGTCACCTGGGGAGCGTTTCATCAATATTTTCATCCGACAAGTTGTCAGATCTGACATCTTTCCATGATTTTGATTGGCAGAGAGGCACTGTTCCTATGGTAACTGTCGGATAAAATGGGACTTGTCGGATAAAACGTCCGACAAGTCCTTTCATGAAACGCCCCCCTGGTCTATTCAATTTCTTCATCCTGCTATGTAAGGCAAGCTTACGTAATATCTTGCTTTGAAATCTGCCTATCATAATGAAAGAAATGAAAGGTCATTTGACCAAAATTGTCCATGAAGTGACTACGAACTGGTCTATTAACATCGTACGCTTCATAAGTTTTTACGGTAAAGAAATCGGATCATACAGCTAAATTAAATCCAGACCACAGCCTACAGCACATGGAATCCTCCATCTGATTGATTAATTGATTGGTTTATTGATT
Source organism: Lytechinus pictus (assembly GCF_037042905.1). Classification (NCBI taxonomy): domain Eukaryota; kingdom Metazoa; phylum Echinodermata; class Echinoidea; order Temnopleuroida; family Toxopneustidae; genus Lytechinus; species Lytechinus pictus. The sequence continues at coordinate 28,235,201 of NC_087254.1, forward strand.
AGTTGGTTGGTTGAGTGATTGGTTAATTACACTTATAAGATATTCTCAGATATAGAGCCCATGAAAGCCGAGATAGCTCACTTCCAATGGGGTATACTTACCGAGTAACTGGTAACAAAGAACAACTTTATTTTAAAAAATAGAGAAACACGAAAGCACGATGGGCTCATGAAATCATGACCATAGGTCATAATAGCACATCAACTACGTTTTTTTTTCTGTTTTTTTTATAAATTGAAATAAATCAGATTTGCTTCAACAATGCATGGAGCTATAAAACACAGATAGCTCCATGGTTCAACAGTTCCTAATCGGAACGACTCCCCACCAACCCCCGACTATTCTTAAAGGGATGGTCCAGGCTGGAGAAATTTGTATCTCTATAAATAGAGTAAAATTCACAAAGCAAAATGCTGAAAATTTGATCAAAATCGGATAACAAAAAACGAAGTTATTGAATTTTAAAGATTTGCATTATTCAGGTGAAACAGTTCTAGGCATTTCTTCATGAATATTCATTAGGTTGGCTGATGATGTCATATCCCCACTTGTTCTTTTGTATTTTATTATATGAAATTAGGTTTATTAAAAAAATGTCTACGAAGAACAAAAACAATTGGATTGACAACTGATTAAGTGCATTAGTTATTTACTGCCGCAACTTATTTCATCATAATGGAGACACATCATTTACACATGTATGAAAAATGAAACATTTATGATTTCATGTAATAACATAAGAAAAAGGAAAGTGGGGATGTGACATCATCAGCCCACCTAATGAATATTCATGACGATGTGCATACAACTGTTTTCACAAAATATTGATAAACTTTAAAATTCAATAACTTTGTTATTTGTTATCCGATTTTGATGAAATTTTCAGCATTTTGCTCTGTGAATTTTTCTGTATTTTTTTTATATAAATATTAATATCTTCAGCCCGGATCATCCCTTTCGTGGGCGCGTCGTGGTCTAGTGGTTCTGACTCTCGCCTTTCAAACAGAGGGTCGTGGGTTCGAATCCTAGCCTTGTCGTGTTTTCCTTCAGCAAGAAATTTATCCACACTGTGCTACACTCGACACAGGTGAGGATGATGGGTACCGGCAGGAAGCAGGAAGTAATACCTCAAAAAGCTGTGCGCACCAGAATCGGTAGACTAGCTTAGCCGGGGTAATATAGGAGCGCCTTGAGCACCTAGCAAGGTGGATACGTGCGCTATACAAATCCTATATATTATTTTTAAGGGTTGAACATTTTATAACCAAGTGGGCCGGTCTTCACACAAAGATTAACACGGATAAAACTTGCTATTTTAATTCAGGCCTTCAGTACACCAGTCATTGTAAGCTTTGCATTTAGACCCCTTAACTCCATTGAAGGTGCACAGCACTAACCCTGACTCCCCCCCCCCCCCCCCCCCATTCAGCTCGTACTCAAAAACCCAGGTGATGAACGGATAGGTTAATAAAAGACTCCTGAAACCCAAATTCAAGTTGATTCATATTGATGTCCCCGTGATGAATACAAGTCATATGTTACTATATTAAGGGGTACTATAACAGTTTATCTATAATTAGGTGATCTGTCAATCGACAGATCAACTATTAATTTCGTACGAATTTTCTTTTTTATTTCTTTATTTATTTATTATTTATTTTTATTTTTCCGCCCTTTTCTTGTTGCCATAAAATCTCAAAATCTACATCATCAATTATCTTCAAAATATCATCAGATATGGGGACTTATCCTGTCATCTGTATTAAACCAGTTCAGGGTCAAAAGGTCATCGAGACGTCATATAGCTCAGTCGGTAGAGCGGGGGACTCGTATTCCGGTGACCCGGGTTCGATTCCCACTTGGTGCGCTAGTGCCCTTTGGTAAGGCATTAATCCTCAGTACCAGGTCCTTCGGAGGGGACCTTAAGCCGTCGGTCCTCTGGTTGCTTGCTTACAAGCATTCATGCTTTCTTAGCAATCAGGTAAAAAAAATCACCACCAATCAATCAATCAATCAATCTAGACGCCATTTTGTAAATTCACATTATCAATCATATCTTTATTATCAATTATCAAAAATCAACAATATTTACATTATATCAACTTGAGATCAAGGGTCAATTGTCAATGTCATCAAAGGTCATGCAAAAGGTCACAACGTGCGCGTACGCGCGCGTCAAATTTTAAAATGCTCAAAATCACTTTTTGACCAAAGTAGAGTACGAATCAGGTCATTTTAAGCATTTCAAAAATTTGCGCGCGCGCACGGTTACGCGCGCGTTCTCGCGCGTAACGGCACTATACAACATATGATCGGCATTTTTTTAAATATCAATGCATTGATAATATATTTATGAGTAATTTGATAACTTGATCAACCTTCTACGACAAGTAATAACGGAATTAGCCTCCATCAAAGTTTACAGCACGCACGCGCGCGCGCACTAACCATAGACAATATTATGTGCAAAAACATGCCTATACAAACCTCATTATAGCTCTTCAGGTAGGACGTTGACCCCCAATTTTTTTTTTCATATTCAAATAGAGTATGGATGGGAGATATGATTTCATGTCACATTTGACCCGAAGTCTTATCATGACGTCATCAAAATGGCGTCGGAACTCAAAATTCCCATTTTGCTACTTATGACGTCATCATAATTATGCAAATTTGACTCTAACTCCATAAATATTGGTCAACTTTCGCTCAGTTTCTTATATATTGTAGCCGAGGACTCACTCTATCTAATGAGTTGGCATTTTTACATTTTAAGGAACGGATTATCCCTGAAAATGTCGATTTATAGGGGTATGTCATTTTCGCTCATTTTGTGTGCAATCTCTATGGGAAATGACTTTTTCTCAAAACTGGATTTTACATTCCTCTATTTCGCGAGCCATATCTCCATTTTTTTTTGTCGGTTTTCTCTGAGCTTGGAGTATGTTGTAGCTGAGATTGTAAGCTAGCGCAAGGGTGGTCTCCATTTTCCGATCAGATGCCGGGATCATGCCCGTATTTCACTTGCAAAATAGGATTTGAGATCCTCTTGTTTTGCTTATGTGTAAGTCTATGGGAAGTGTGTAGCTCAATGGGTAAGGCATGAGCCTTGCGTCCTCAGGGTCCAGGATTCGAGCCCAGGGGGCCGGGGTGAACATGAGATTTTTTTTCTTTTTTTTTTCTTTTCAACATTTCACAAATGGTCCTTTATGACCATTACAATGTATATCAAATAAAACATTGGACAATAAAAGAGATTAAAATCCCTTTTAATGTATAATGTTCCTGTACAATATGTGTATGACCTACACTTTTTCACACAACTTTTTCATTTCCCTCTTTTTCAAGAGTATTCAACACGTTCTTTTCGTAAGAGAAGTTCAGTTTTCATCATGATGATCATATTGATCTCACTACATGCTGATTGTCTTCCTGATCATGAAATCAGAGACAGATCACCTAATTCGTCCTCATGACGAATTAAAATTCTAGTTAGTTTTAAGTTGATCCGTCAAAAAAAAGATATAATTGATGCGATAACCATTTTCAGGTACCTCTGAAACGTTTGCGACCTTTGACACCTCCAGAATTACAACGATCTTGGTCACACCTATAGATGTAGGATATATATAATTTTGAAGTCCTGGCATGAATATATGACCCGCTAAATTCGCGACAGACAGACGGCCGGACGACCAGGAAATTGTTACCTCCGGATCGGTAGGGGAATCCAAGCAAGAGAGAAATGAAGAAAAAAATTGCCTGCTGTATAAATGTCAACGCAAGGGTACGTCAGTTTCACATGCTTAGACTAATTTAGATGTGTCGATCGTTACAATCGAACACCTACAGTGAGAATTTCCAGTCAGGTGCCAGGTTAATGCAAGATATTTTATACCCAGAGTATAGGACTGGTCATATAAATTTGAGCCAATTTAAACCGCACTTGAAGCTAGCTACCATGTAATTAAATCGGACGTACTCGCCTCCTGACGTCGATCATTTTGGACTTAATTATGGCTAATATATTTCTATTCTGGAAAAGGGTATTTTCATATGACATTCAATTACATAAGTCTTCGAACAATTCGCTGGGTAGCATGGGCGGAAATCCCAGGGGGGACACGTCCCCCTACTATTTCTGATATCTAATTATGATAAAGAAAAATACATCATTGACAATCGAAATAATACATGTATTTTGGACCAAGATTTTGGACTTAATGACGTGACAATTTTGCTTGTCAAGGTTTCCATGCAGCCCCTGCCCCCCCCCCCTACCTATTTGGGGACAGGTCTCCGCCCATGCTGGGTAGTAAATAAACTTAATTAGCTAATAACCTAATTGCAAAAGACCTGCATGTGCATCTATAAAGAGATATCCCGATCAGGACGTAAATGGACGGTCCGTTTGCTTCCGGATAAATACCCCGCTTAAAGTTCCGTCTGGGACTATGTCTGCCCATTGCTCGTTATTTGTAAACGGAGAACGGAATTTTCCATCACGCTCCCTTGAGCCCAATAAAGAAATCACGTGATTTCGAGGAGTGACGGGTAATCTGCAGCCTTCGGTTGTTGACTAGCGTCGTCTTGTTGATGTAACCATGGACCTAGGTCCATGATGTAACGCACAGCAAACGCCGAGAAATTTACGAACAGTATTCGAAGTAAGGTCTAATTTCAGTTGGAAAATGTCAAATGTATATGACTAATACATGTAATTATTAATCAATTGGCAGACAGGAACAATTAATTACTAAAAGAAAGCCCATATTTCGTCATGAATTATAGCCAAACAGATGAACTGGTCGCAGGCGATATATATATATAGCTCCGTTTCACTGATTTTTCAGGTTAACCAAAGTTCGCTGCACTTTGTACTATCAGACAAGCCCCTTCAGTCAAGACAAACAAAGCGAAGAATATTTACCCACGACCACGTGTGCAAATTTAACTCAGGCGCGTATCCAGCATCAGATCCTACAGGGCATTTCATGGGCACAACTGGGGACAATAATGACTCTACTGTGCTTGTACATGGGCCCATACGTTTCTATATCATAATTGATGCTGGATACGCTAGTGAGACTTTTACATATATTTTTTCTTTCTATTTTTACATCGTTGCCTATGCGGCATATGAATGAGAAAATCCCAAAAGCGGTCAGTTCACTTTTCACCAACCGGGCATGGTGGCTCAGTGGTAGAGCGTGTGCCTCATGAACGGGAGGTCGTAGGTTCAAACCTCGGCAGAGTCATACCAAAGACTTATAAAATGGGACCTTCTGCCTTGTTGCTAAGCGCTCAGCATTTTATTTGAGAAGGGTAATAAAAACTGGCATGTTATGCAGGGCCCGCTGGTAGAGCAGTTTCCTAACTGAAATTGCTACCCTGGTAAATAAAACATTATTATTATATCATTGGATGAGACAAATACCAATCCCTCAGTCATTGGAAAGTAGCCGCTATCTATACTCAAATTCGCATCGGAATAAGTGCAACATCCAAATCGCCGGCCCCTGCAATAAAAGCTTTTCCATGACGTCACCGATTCAATTCGCTTTTTGTCGCCTGAACAAAGTCCGGCAGAGACCTAGTAATCACTTTGCCGCACCTGAACGAAGTTCGGCAGATACCTATTAATCACTTTTCCTGTTGGTCTGAAAGTCCGTTAGTCCGTCGGTCTGTTACAACAATGTTAGACCTTCTTGTTCAACTTGCACTCATTTCTTTATTTCTCAAAAAAATTGTGTTCACACTTGGTACATAACATCTTCGGGTAATACCACATTTGTGTCCACGAGGATGATGGGGTCAAAGGTCATCGGGGGATCAAAAGGTCAAACGATACGAGATCATGTCCTTCCTTTTTTAATTTTTTTTTTTAAAGTTTTGTTCAACTTGCTCTCATTTCTTTATTTCTGCATCATGTTCACACCTCGTGATGATCCTTGGGCAATACCACATGACTGTGTCCATAAAGACGATGGGGTCAAATGTCACTCAGGGGTCAAAAGGCATTATGTTCATCTTGTGCCACTTGCTCTCATTTCTTTATTTCTGCATCAATTTTGATCACCCTTGGTTCAAATGATCCTTGGATAATGCAACATGTGTGTTGTTTATAGGATGCTTGGGTCAAATGCCATCTAAAGGTCAAAAGGTCATGTGATATGAGGTCATTTCCATCCATTTTTCCAACAGCGGCGGCGTCGCCAATATCAAATCTTAACCAAAGGTTAAGTGTTTGAAATGTCATAACTTAGAAATTGTATGGGTCGCGCCTGGTATCCACTCTTCAGTGGAAGTGGGCCCCCCGGGCGGCCTCTCGAGCTCTGGGAGGAACCAAATGTGGCTTTGGAAAGTCGTCCTAAATCGGATATATCGCTGTTACCATAGTAGCAACCAGAATTTTGCACACGAAACGCAGATTGAATGTTTCCGTTGCAGATGCGAAACGAAAAAAAATCTCATGTCACACAATTTGCATTGCAGGACAGAGTTTTACGACCATGACGACGGGCGCAAAAGTCTCTTCCAAAATCAACTACCGTCGCAAATAAGCGTTCGCGTCCTCCAACGAAAGGTCGGGATTGAGTGAGTGCAACGGCGAGCGAGGAACCTAAGGAAGACCTGAATATATGAATAATTCATGAGCATGCCGATGTGGACGATGCGCCAGTCCGCATCGTCGGTTTCGATGACGTCATGGGACTGGTTCCGTTCGCCTCTCTGGCACTGGGGTCATACAGGGATCGTTGACATGATTGATGTGAGCAATGCGCTCGCTGATCTATCGCTACCTGTCAGGTAGCGCGATCTCGAGTTGGAAACAATAGTTTTCATAATAAATCAAAATCAGGGTCCTGAAGGCCCTATGCTCGCATCGGGCTCAAATCGCTCACATCCATCTTGCTCTTTGCGACTAGTCTTTGTTTTCAGTCTGTAGGCGATTGATATAAACATCATAACATGCAAATGCCCTTGTATAAAGGCTAGTCCAACCCTACAACAGCTTTACTTGTACAAACATACCCACTGACCCACTGTATTCACAATGTGTTACATGTACAAGACATGTACATGCAAAACATTTACATCTAATGATGACACCCCGCTTGCTGTTTATCTTCCCGTGTGAATTCGCAAAATTCCAAAATAGAGTCAGAGTAATAATGTTTTAGTACTTTCAGATAAGTTGGGGGACAAAATCCCACCCCTTTATCATCCTCTCATTACACCTCGTTTTCAATACGTCCTAATTCATGTCTGTCATATTACAATGACCAATAATTGCTTTCTATCAACTACCGCATCAAATGCACATTGCTGATATTTTCTTTCATTTGGAATAGTTAAACTTATGAAATACATAGGCCTACATAATGGAAAGAACTTGACACACTGGCCCGTATTCTGAAGTCGGGTTTAACTTAAACTCAGGTTTAAAGTTGTGGTTTAAGTATGGGAAGCCAAAAGTATCAAAATTTTTATTAAGTTGTATGTTTCTTATGTTTACTGTGCTCTTTCCTGATTCATCGACGGTGAAGACAATCATCTATTTATAATGTATAATTCCTACACAATTATGAATGATTTGAGAGCTGAATGAGCTGAAAGTACATGTATGATATCCCTACTGTTAGTGATTATGTAACAATTGGCTGTCCATACTTACACCACAACTTTAAACCTGAGTTTAAGTTAAACCCGACTTCAGAATACGGGCCACTGTATACATCAGAATTCAATTAAGTAGCGAAGAATCATACGTTCTTCACAGCAACAATGTGATAATGCAAAAACATGCATGTAACTCTGCCAGCCTCCTTCCAATTTTCAACACTGGCCAATAATAGTGCAGCACATACACGTAGGCAAAATAGTAAAACAGAATTATATACGAGTCTGTATGCCAAATGACATGTTCGTCAGACGAATGATACATATTGACATACTGTATACAAAATGAATCATGTACACCTCGATGCGAATGTGTAAAAAAAATCCAATTACAGCAAATTTGGACTCGTGCTTATTCAACCGTGAAATTTAGCAAACAAGTTGTATCGTCTATTAGAAAGTACAAGCCGTCTCTTTTTTAGGATGAGAATGTGGGATTCGTTCCAATAAAGTGGAATCAAAGTCATGATATTTGGCTCGTGACTTTTAAAAAGTGACAATTTTGCCTTCTGGTGGTGCTCACTGAAGCGTGACATAAAATACGTCCGTAACATATTTCTTCAGAGGGTGGCTTATAAAATTACTACACACTCATGTAAAAACATGTTAGAAACTGCCAGTGGTTCGGGAATTATGGATGTTAGTTTAAGGGGGAACTTATTACTTTTTTGTTGTGTATAGTTTCCAGCATTGTGCCAGAGTCATATGTCCATCAACCTTCAGACCAAATAGTTTCCGACCTAACACTGTATCAATGTTTGCTGTTCAACAACTCTCCATCAAACTACTATCTAGTGTGGTGCCATCGTCACCTATATCTACAACTTTCCAGGCGAGTATTTTCCAACCTTGCCAACATCCGATCGTATCATTGTAGGTTGTCCAACTCTCTATTAAAGCAGTTTCCAATGTTGTTCCATCTTGGATGTCCGTGAACATTCCAAGTGGTCGGTTTCCAACCTTGGCAACATCGATTTATTGTTTGTTGTCCAACTCCCATCCATCTTCGTCCCATCTTTACCTGTTCAATAACTTCCAACCTTGCCAACGTCGATTTATTGTTTGTTGTCCAACTCCCATCCATCTTCGTCCCATCTTTACCTGTTCAATAACTTCCAACCTTGCCAACGTCGTATTATTGTTGCTTGTCCAACTCTGTCAAAAATAATTTCCATCATTGATCCAGCGTCATACGTCCATCAGTATTCACACCGAACAGTTTCCAACCTTGCTAACATTGTATCATTATTTTTTGTCCAGCAACTTTCTATCAAATCACTATTCAGTGTCATGCCATCGTTACCTGTCTATGAATTTCCAGCTGAACAATTCCCAACCTTGCTAACATCGTTTCATCATCGGTTATCCAACATCTCTCCATCAATCTAGCTGCCAGCTTTGCGTCATAGTCGCCTGTCCACACTTTTCCAGCCGAATAGTTTCTAACCTTATCATTTTAGGTTGTCCAATTCTCCATCAAATCAGTATCCATCTTTGTTCTATCTTAATATGTCCATCAATTTTCCAACCTTGCCAAAGGCTTTTCTGGTTGTCCAACAACTCTCCATCAAACTATTTTCGAAAGTTATTTCATTGGCGTTTGTCCATTAACTTTCTACCTGATCAGTCTCCAACATTGCCAACGTCGTTTCATTGTTAATTGTCCAACCTCCATCAAACTCGTTTCCAATGTTGTGCCTCATCACCTGTCCATCAACTTGCAAACTAAACTTTTCCAACCTGGCAAACATCGTATAATTCTTTAATGTCCAATAACTTCACATCAATCCAGTTTCAAACATACCATCGTCATCTGTCCATCAACTTTCCGACCTTGCGAACATCGTATCACTATTGGCTGTCCGACAAATCTCCATCAATATAGTTTAGAACATTCCGTCATCCATCCAAAAACTTTCCAACCGACCAGTTTGGTTGTCCAACAACTCGCCATAAAGCCAGTTTCCAACTTTGTGCCATCGTCATTTGTTTATCAATGTTCCAATTTAGCATTTTCCAACCTTGCCAATGTGATATCTTTGTTGACTGGCCAACTCTCTATGAAACCTGCTTTCAACGTTCAGCGTCACTTGTCCATCAACTTACGATCTACTCAGTTTATTAACCTACGTTTGTTTAAAAGATGCATCACCGAAGCAGACATACGACTGTTAGCGCCGCTACATGTGAGGCTAATAGCCTAACTCTTTTTTAGGTTCAACTACCAAAGGAATGTCGGTGTTACGTGCGGATAGTTCACTTTTGCACAAACACACGAAAAAAGTCCAAGAAGAGTTTCGTTTTATCAGTGGGGCTAAGGGATCATTTGTCCCGTGTGGGATTAAAGCGTCAAAATGCCAATGCTAAAAATGCCCCGGTTGAAATAAAGCACTGGGCCAAAATTCACCAGAGTAAAATGCCTGAACCCCTCTTCACCCAAATCACGGTAGTATGGTTCATTCAAAAGAGGAATAGGAGTTATCCATCTGTACTCGAAAGAGACCTTAAACAACAGGATACCCTGGCCTGAAATGTTTTTGTTTTGGGGAACGGTTTACTAGACCATATGCCGTGTGAATGCGTCCTTAAGACTCTAGTGTGAGCCCTGCGTTGGTAACGTATCACGAGGAAGTTCTCGCTTCCACGACGGACGACGGATTCAAGAACATACAAAATTAATGTATTGTCAAATGCCCATCAGGGGCCCGTAACAGAAAGCTTAGCAATGATCGTAGAACATTTTTTAACGATTGATTCCATTGACTACACTGTACAATCAATCGTGAACATCAAGCGTACGATCAATCGCCAACCTTTGTGTTACGGAACCCAGGACAAACAAATAAAAAGTCATAGTCGAAAATTTGCAAATCAAAAGAGCACTTTCGTCGTGGACTCTGAATGACTCATTTTCAACTTCAGGACGAAACTGCTGTTACGGTTCACCAATTTTCGCCCAAGACCTCAAAGCAGTTTATTGACATTTATGGGCATTTTCAATTAATTTTGTACGTCCCCATTACAGTTGCTAAAAATCCTTATCAGGGATCTATTCATCTGTCTGTTGCTACTCTGTGAAAATTGGTTATTGTAGATTCTAGGGTTTATGCACGGATGGCCGCGGGTATGTCTTCGGTGGCGCAGGACGAATTTCCAAAACCGTCATTTAAGCCCGTCTCAGACTATGCGATTCGTTGAGATCCGAATTTCAAATTAATTGTGATAACATTTTATATGGATATTCCAACTAATAAAATATTACGGATCAGAGTTCAGAATAGTGGTAAGACTACTGAAATCAAAATTCAGTCCAGCTTGAGCCTCCCCGAATGAATAAAAACAAATTCAATTCCAAATCGTAATGACGTCATCATCGGCTGCGACTTGACGCCGATTTGGATTTTACTGCCTGAAACAACATGGCGTCAGACGTCTTAAAACGGGATTAAAACCAGGAAAAATATATCGCAAAGAACTCGGTGGTAGGATGGAAAATCCCTCTTGGTCCGATCTTGATTACCAAATGGTACCGTCATATATTTTCTGAACTGAATTATAAGGGTATGTACATGTATAGTCCCCTAGAGCACAAAATATATAATAATTTAAGTTAGCCTCGCTCGTGACGAACACAGATAATCACATATTGATAAACCGCCCATATAGATCTAACTTTCTAGAAAACAACATACCTCATCGGTGACATAATGCGATGCGCACGCATGCAAGTATCGTTGAAAATAAGATCCCCATCCGCTACTCTGGTCTAGGTTAATTGGGTACTGGTCCCATCTAGTGGGGTCATCAATCGTAAGTTAAAACCTTCTGGAAACCTTTCAATGCCTTATCATATATCTGCTATATTCTTCCAAATATGTCATAAAAATATTTCGAGAAAAGTAAAGCTTTAATATTATATTTTCTATAAATATATAATCGAAGTAGATGTTTGACATTTTTGGCATAAAATGCAAGATCTTGTGATTTTGTACCACAGACTAATAGACGGATTTCCAATAGGTCTCTTAAAACTTGGAACGGTAACGTCGGAAACATTCAATATTTGGACTGTCTAAAAGGATGAAGACAAACCTCCAAATAATTTTCAGAACGTTCAGAAATCGACCAAACTCAGGAGGAGGTGGTCATTCTCTACGTGGGCTGATACGCAGTCTCGTCCAGAAAAGGCTTCGAAACACCCAAGGGTCCCGTCTCGCGATCACCTAGGTTTCATCGACATCTTTGTGGGAGAGCACCATTAGCTGTCAACTAAGAACTCAATGATTGTTTTCACCAAATAAGTCGGCTTATCGCAATATCCATTCTACTGAAACTGTCCTGATGGTTACGAATGATTTTCCCCTATGCCGGAGACAACTCATTATCCAAGGCTTCATTCTATATCCTTGATCATTACATTCTTCTTCGGCATTTGGAACATGATACCCCAAACATGGCCAAAGTTCATTGACCGTAAATGACCTTCGACTTTGTTCATATGACCTGCAACTCAGGTAGGGTGTTCAGTAATACTTGATTGCCCTTATGTCTAAGTTTCTTGAACTAGGCCCATATACTATTTCAAAAACTTATCCTTCGTTAAAATTTGGATATTGATTCCCCCAACATGGTCTAAAGCCCCGTTTTAATAAACAGTGCCCTTGCAGCTACAGGGCGGGTAGCAAAAGGGGGGGGGGGTGGATTCCTCAATGAGGCGATAAAACCACATGTGGTAGCCTCCATGCTCCGTCTTAACACTCACTTCAAATCCTACCCTGGTAAGGTTTCCATGGTAATGACTGCCCCCTTCCTAAAAAAGAGACAGAAGGAGAACTAAAGGAAGGAAAAGAGGAGAATTAAAAGAAGGGGGGCCGGAGGAAAAGGAAAGAGAGAAATGAGAGAGGAGAGAAAAGGAGGGGGAGAGAGAAGAAACGTGCTAACGAGAGGGAAAGAAAAAGAGAAGGGAAATTAAGAGGGGAGAGGAAATAAGGAATAGAGTGAGAAAAGGAGAAAGAAATGAGAAAGGGGAGAGCTTTTCAGACAGACTGCACCCCGATCGCGTCTTAACAGAACATGCGTCCGGCCGTTAGAGTTGTTTTTCTACCTCGCTTCCACCCTGGTCTGAGCAGGCCGAAATTTGGAAAAACACATGCAGTCCTGCTTTTCTCCCAGTGGGAGCGAAAAGGGGATTTCTTTCGCCCTGCTTTATGATCGGGGTAGGGCAGTCAGAGTTCATTGACCCTAAATGACCTTTGAACTTGATCATGTGACATCAAATTCTGGCAGAATGTTTAGTAATACTTGATAACCATTATTTTCAGGTTTCATGATCTTGGCCCATGTACTATCTAAGTTATGATGACATTTCAAAAAGGTTAAGTTTTTGAAATGTCATCATAACTTAGATAGTACATGGGCCTAGATCAGCCGGGGGGCTGATTCGCGCAATATTTTCGCCGCTCGAAATTTGACCGCGCCGCTCGCTGACTTTTTACTTTCAAGTCTTGCGCAACTTTTGAGACCAATTTTGCGTCACCCGGGTATGTGGTTCCGAAATCACGCAACATTATGTAAGTGCATGTCAGACCAAAAAAAAAACGTGATTTTGTGTACAAAGTCAATGCAAATTGTGTTTTCATCCAAAAATCATAGTATGATTACTTTTAGTTTCCTGGTCTAAATATATTTATTTTATGCTTTATATGATCTCAGAAGAGTCCCCAACAAATTTCATTGAAAAAACAATGAAAAACAAAAGGTCGAACAACAGAGAAGTACATAACAAATTGCAAAAAACAATATAATACATAAGAAAATGATTTGATATCGCAATTTTGTTCATGTACACTTGCTAAGAACACCACAAAGAGCTTCTATACCAAAAATGAGGAAATTTGGAGCGTTATTTAGGGAGTTAGAGGAAAAAGTATGATTTCGCATACTAATTACGCATAAATTAGCATAATCACTTAATAATGATTCGCATGAAATAAATTAGTATACAATTTTGTGGATCAAGTCCCAGGCAACCCGCGTGCGAATTTTCGGCGCGATCGCGCGGTCGACGGCCGAGATCTCAAGGGGAGGCTGGGAGGCCCCGCCCCCCCCCCCCCGGCCATATGAACTCCTAAAATATCCCGGCCTATAGATATAAAGGGTAAATATTTGATGTTGACGACGCCGCCGTCGGAAATGGCCCCTGTATACATGGAGTCTCGCTCTGCTATATGCAGGCGAGACAAAAATGAAGGTGATTTGGGTCAGAGAAAAGTTGGGGAAAAAAATGTTTTCAATCGATTTCCAGGGTGCTTCAGCTCCTCGCTCCCCAAGAGCTATGGAGCAATCGAAAAAAAATGTAGGCCATAGAGTACAGGTTACAGGCCGGCCGTACGTCATCGCTAAATATAGCAGCACTGCAGCACGAGGACTTGCGGATAGAAACCCAACACTTCTTGGAGCAGGCCGACTCGCGTTTCAACCCTCGAACCAGAAAAAGAGGTAATATTGGAACGTCCCCGATCGATAATTATGCTGCTTTATTATCATTGCCCATCCATCACCGATCGAATCTCGGATCCACATGTGTAACGAGAAAAATTAGTAGGTCTATGTTGAAATAAATTCGGCTGCTTCCTAAATTGTGAATAATTTATTTCAATATCTCTCGCTTGAGATGAGGTCAACAACTTATACTGTATGATGGCCTCAGAGTTACCTCGTGTAGGAAATAAATGCATGTGATAAGTTTTCATACCGCGAGCGCATTGCCTCTTTTTTTATTGCATGCATGCAATGCTGGGCCCCATATGCGCTTATTACTAGTATATTGATCGTGACAGCAGCACCGCGTGGTTGCTCCCACACAGCTACAGATGCGGATCGGAACATTTATGCAAATAATCACCACACTCCCGCGAAAACCCATACACACAATAGAAAGCGAAGTTGCGTTCAACACAAACGGTCTGCATAACGCAGACACTATCCAATGATGTCAACTATGCATGCACTCAACTCGCACTCACATTTCCCGGGTCTTTTAAAAATATGAACTTTCAATACATACTCGATCGTTCTGGCTCGGTATCCGCGCAGGTCCTGGGCAATCAGAGATAGGTGTGTGTAGTTTTCATTCTATTCTTCTGTGGTGCAATTATTGAGGCTATGGCCCATATAACCCACAAGTTGGCATCTATACCAGTTATACGTTTATAATTCTGAAGTTTCTAACAATTCAACCTTCTGTTCTTCGGCGTGGGGCCTGACGTGCATGATGCTTAAGCTATGCATAGCAAGCGGACCGCGTGCATGATTTTGTGTCCTTTCGGAGAGCCAGAGAGACGGTTACTCAGCTGATACTGCGATACCATGAAATTCACGCCAGTATGCAGTGACGTTGGGTCTCTGTTGCTTGTTCAAACCGGTTCGATCTAGTTGCGACCGATTCACTAGAAGTGCATGCAAGGTATGCATTGGCAGCGACGTGCCGCAAGTTTAGGCAATACAATAAGCGAGAAAAGATATCTCAGTATAACGAAATTACACAATACAGATCAATCTGTTATGTTTTGGTAATTTCTCAAATTATATTCATGAGTTACTACTTGTATTCCTATTGCGTGATTTAATGTTTCTCGTACCACTATGTGCCTACAAGTTCTCCTCAGTCTTTACGTTGAGAGTCGAACGGGATTTTCGTCCCTACAACAATGTCGATATATAGTCATTGCTAGCTAGTCTATAATAGAGCTAGCTGACGTAGCCTGAATATAAAGAAGTCCGAGAGCGATATCGCCCGCGTAGGCCTGCGAATGAATAGGCCGGTATCTACTCCTACCGTTTTGCCCGGTCAGAGGGAATATAAATTTTGTTTGGCTTAAAGTGCACTGATTTTCCATTGGAGCAATTTTCAATGAAGCAATAGTGGAACCAGACCATATGGTCCTGGGAAGCGGGGCCCTGAAAGGGGTCCTGGCGCGACTTTCCTGGGGGATGCTGCGTGCACCCCGGCCCTCGAATTCTGAGAAGTATGAAAAATTGAGAATTGTTAGCAAAATGACCTCCATTTTGTAGCGATTTTTTTTTACTTTTCAAATTTCTCGTGACCAAATTGACTTCCGGCCATTTGGGAGTGAAAACCTTTTTTTATTAGCATTATTATTTATTATTATTTTTTTTTTTTTTTGCTTTTCAAAATTTGCATCAGCACCCCCAGTAAAAAAAATCCCAGGTCCCTAGCTGTAAGATACATATCATGGGTTCCACGATATTCTGCATTTGCAACCATATTCACAGACTCATATTCAGGGGCGGATCCAGGATTTTCCAAAGGGGGGTGGGCAAATTTATCGGAAGAAAATTTTGACAAGCCCCCAAAAAAGGTTTTCATCCACAAATTAAGGATATTTCGTACCCGCAAAAAAATAGACTAGCAAAAAAAAGGGGGGGTTCCATCACAAATAAAGGAAATTTCGTACCCGAAAAAAATTTGACAAGCAAAAAAAAAAGGGTCTTCAATTTCAAAAGTGGGGGCATGCACACCTCGGTTTTAATGGCATTTTACATTATACATTTTAATTTTGCTTCTCATTTTGCCTGCTCATATTTGACACTTTAATAACCAATCGTACCAAATCTTGAGTGAGGCCTTCTAGACGCCAAACTCTGTGTCAAATCATAGTTAATCTTGTCTCATGGTGACTTCATGCAGACTCTGCATGATGTACTATAGATGCAAATTGCGAAAACAAAGGAACTGTGTCTGTATATGCAGACTAGATCCACGATGTCTTTGCCAATAAATCTGGGTCGTCCGTTCGATCCGTTTTCGATAGGGCTTTATAACGGGCATAATCGCAAAACTAACTTTAATAACTAAGTATGGGTGTCACAATCGATGCTCTGCTTTCACTTTTTTGGGGGGTATGGGGCCTGCAATTAGGCAATATAGGTGCACCCCCCCCCCCCCCGGCCGTTCCTATTGACAGCGCCAATAAAAAATGAGGAGAAAGAATTGAAACATGGAGAAGATACATGAGAAAGAGAAGAAGAAGAAAAGGCGATTTCCAAATAGATATTGGTGAAGGTTTATTGAGTCCCGTTAGACCTTTTATTTGTGACGTCATATATGCAAGCAGCTTCCCCATATATCGTGTAGTAAAAAGTCAATGAAATGTCATTCTCTCTATGAATCTAAAATGGTTTCAGTATTGTACATTCAGTATATCAATTAACAGCCAAATCGTTTCACAACTTCCCGCTCCTGAAAAAAAAATAGTCATCAGGATTCATTAAAAAAATGACATTTTGCATACATAACATATAGAGCAGTTGCTCGTATATGACTTCTCAAATACAAATTTTCAAATTCTAGCAGCTTTCTTGAATGGATTTTCCTAATATTTCATATTTATTTTTATTGTTTTTCTGATATTTTTCACAATTAACTTTTCGTGAGGATGATTCTTATTTTGCCTAAAGATCTACCACATGATAAACGATTTTGAAAAAAAGTTTGCAAAGCATTAATTGGGTTACAAAACACCGAAAATTCATCGAAATTGGATAAGGGATGTAGCTATGGCAATGTATTATTTCAAAACCTTGGGTGAAACAGTTCTATGCATATATAATTATGTCCTAAGAAATGCAATGTTAACGCCATCTCCCCACTCATTCTTTTGTAATTTTTTCTGTGAAATTATGCGATCTGCCTATGTTCAATGATATATCTTATCAGACTTTGCTAAATTGTTTGCGTTTTGTTCATTGATTTTCTCTCTGAGAGTCTATATTATAAGAAAATCATTTTCAGCGTGGAGTAATACCCCTTCCATTTACGAAAACGCCCTGCAATTAAGGATAGGCCTATGCCCTACGGAACATTTTCCAATGGTAGGCCTATTTTACTTGCACTTGAACGTGAAGGCCTCAGTCTAGGCCTATGATCCCTTCCATTTTACTTATAGTTACGTTCAGGGGCGGATCCAGGATTTTTCGATAGGGGGGGGGGGCACATCTGTTTTAACGGCATTTTTACATTACAAATTTTAATTGTGCCTCTCAAAAGGGGGGCACAGGCCGGCTGTGCCTAGTCTGCTGGGCAAACCCTTCGCTCGAGTTAAGGGTCTGAATGTGCATGCAGCCTACTCATGCCTTGTACTGAAGGCTCTCTCGCGTATTGGAACAGCAAGTTTTGTATGTGCTAGTCTTTGCGTGGAGGCACACTTGTTGATCAAAGTTCCAATGAGGGTCTGTGCCTGCAGACTAGGCTGTACCCGCCCCTGAATCCGCCATGCATTGGTTACGTTCACTATACCTAAGCGTGGGGGCGCGCTAAATGGGCAAGTGCCGCCCCCCCCCCCCCCGTAATTTGACTTTATTTTCAGAAAAAAAAAGTGACGACAAAGAGTAAACCTCTGCCATAGCGGCCGGCCTTAATTTGCCCCACCCATGCATGCACCTATCATTAATTCATTATTATTATTATGTTTATCAGTTACGCCATTGTTATGGTCGACATGATGTTAACGCCATATTGAAAAAGGACAGGTCCCCCAACAAAAGGATGATTTGAATAAAAATAGAAAAAGCGCATAGCATACAAATGAAAATTTCTTCAAAATCGGATGTAAAACAAAATTATGACATTTTAAAGTTTCAGAAAACAGTTATATTCACATCCTGGTCGGTATATCAGTATATAGGCCTATGCACTATGATGGGACTGATCATGACGTTACCCATTCACTTAGTTCCAGAAATCACTAAATATAAATGAGGGGACTGATCGATGACCACCCACTCACTATTTCTTTTCTATTTCATTCATACTAAATATTATCATTTAGTCTCCTCATTAGTTAACTTTTATTCATCCCTGGACCTGTGGATTTACCATATGGCTCCATGGTTCTTGTCATGCAAATCTCTGAAATAAAAAAAAAACATGAAATATATGAAAATATAATATAAATAAATAAATCTTGTAACATTCAAACAGTAAAAATGAAAGCGATACCGATTGAGGAACGTTATTGACTCTCGATTTGCATTGTGCAGTGTTTAGGCCGGCCTATTTTGTGATACGCGAAACTGTCATGTCATAACTTTCTAATTTTACATCTGATTTTGATATTTTCATTGTTGTGCTTGTTTGATTTTTTTCTATTGATTTAAATGAACATTTTAATGTGGCGGACTTGGCCTTTTACAACTACACTGTCCTCATGAGGATAGAAACTTCCCCGCTGATCGGCCCTGAGACTTGTGTAAAAACAGGTTTGGCTTGGCCACGAGATGTCGTCACCGACAGAGTTACGACCTTTGTATCGTCCTTGCGCCCGCACATTTTTTAAAGACTCCTCCGTCGTCGTGGCATACGGCCAAATTATTGCCTCGAACCAGTTTCAACCGGAATGTCTGCGCCGTCGACCCTCTCATTTCCTGCTTAACAATGCAATAAGGCAGACATCATCACCGTGTGATAGCGCCGCTTGCCAAATTTGTTCGATCATGGACCCTACCTGGTTCGATGGCTATTTCCATGCCGACATGATCACAATAGCATTGAGTCGAGTATATCCTTAGGATTGCGTATTCTTTGATGTGGCAGTGGGAAGATGACATAAACCTGCACCGATCGGTCCACCCAACCAAATGTTGATTTCAATAAAGAGGGGGAAACTAATCAGATATAACAATAATAATTTTCATTTCTTTAAATATTGATTATCATTATGACAATTTCCAATTTCGCTTCGGCCTATCACATTAACACTGATAATTCAAATAAAAAAATTACATCATCGGCTTCCACATCAACCTTGGCCCATTGTGTGAGCCAGATCTAGTGCGGCACAATACAGGTGCAATGAGCCTAATTATAGGAAGGCAAAAGATATTCGTTCGACCCAACCCGATTTTTTTTTTCAATTTGATATTGCTGATTGACAAATATATATATGAATATGGTTGAAAATCGAACACTGATGCTAGAAATGGTAACCACTACTTCCTTTGCCCAAATTAGGAAGATAAATGTATATCAATGACTTTGGAACTATTTTTTGACTGGCGGAAGAATTAGCTAGGGCTAGTTTACTGTTTCAGTTGATCGAATTTGATCTAATCATAGATATCTTCATAAATGGCGATTTATTTTTAAAATGAGCTGGCTACGATACCCTTTTCTGGTCAGATATGGAATGTCAGATATACATCCTGTCCAATGGTAAACATTCGACCCTCTATATAATTTCACGTTTATTTTTATGAATTTTTTAAAAGTGCCATTTTAACACACAAGTCTATGGAGAATCTACAACCCGCCCAGTCGACGTACACGTTGGCCGTGCTGCTGCGTGTACTAAAATATCTGCTGTACATGTAAAACCACTGTGAATCATTCGTTTCAAACCACGCTCACGCCCTCTATGGTCAACAGGCAGCACAAATTTGCCAACACCACTATTTCGGCACAATTGGAAAATCACAAAAGTTATTTAAAAAAAAGGTCAAAACAGGATTTATTTTATTACTAATCAAGGTGGCATATGTTTAAGTTCCTATTTGAAAAATATGATCATATTTTGTTACTTCGTTATCATTGTGTGATTTCTTTTACATGATGTAAATTTCCACGTGTAACATACATTACCGGTTACCGCTATCATTTAAGTTCAAATGCTTTTAATTAAGTTGGTGACTGCAGTCTACAATTGAAATCATATTGCAATGCGTCATTAGAGCAGTAAACCATCGGTTGCCATGTTTGTAAATGTTGCCTCCAGATGAAATAGTTGACAAATGACCTGTATGAGGTAAGAAGCATAGTGGGTCATATTTTCTTAAAATATACTTCATTTTGTGTTATGTGTTTTCTTGCTATTATATTTCCGATTGTACCACAGAAAATGTTTTTATCATTATGAGTAGCAACTTGCCACACGATTCTCAAGTACCACCAAGGGCGCAAGTGTTGAATGTGTGCTTAAAGTTATTTTCAACAGTTTCCCTGTAACGTAAGTTACATTAAGATAAGATATGAAATTGTTTTGGTACATAATCTTACATTAATTTGTCAACTGTCAATGTCAACTGTAAATGAACATAATATGACATCATTATTTTAATGATTTGGTCATAGAATTCTCATAGACTATACTGTCTTTGTTATTTGAAAGACCGCAAGACTTTCTGACATGTCAATAAATTCATCCATTGCACACAAGAAAAATAATCCATAACTTCGAGATTTTTAGTCAGTTTGCGGCACTTTACTTAGGAATTTCAGTTTCGCTAAAAACAACTATATAGATAAAGGTTAAACATGTATCTATCTGCTGAACAAGAACTTGGTAAGGTTACATAAAACAATAATGCGTTAATGAATAAATCATACTTCAAGCTGAATAATGTAGACTATGAAATATCACCAAATTTCAAATTTGGAAGTGCACGAAACTTCTTACAATCAATGAAATTCTGAAAATTATAGTTGACATCCTTGATTTTTAGGTGCATAAAACGTTTAAATATTTTATCCGCATGGATACCAATTAAGAAATTGATGACATAAAAGGAGAATAGGGGATAAATGGAATTAGCAGTGGTTAATTACATGAGACTGTTGGTTTTGCTTTTGATTGCTTATAAAGGAAATTATTTTTTTATACGTTAAAGTTATAATGATATAATGATAGCGATCACAATTAGTCTTCAATTCTAGCCTATATGTATATGTTTCCCCCTTTTTGGCTTTGCCCCCCCCCCCCCCACAAAAAAAAGAGGAAAATACGTTCCGCCGCGCCCCTGCCTTCCCATCCTTATAACAAATGAAAATTAAACGGTGTTTCTGACCCCCCCCCCCCCCCCTCCACCACGCTTGCCCTTCCGGTTTTACCCGGCTTCGCCACAGATTATTCAATTTTTCGGATTAACAACCCTTCGGAATAACGAACCTTATTTCGTTTTCGGATTAACGAGCCTCCGGAATATTATTATTATTATTATTATTTATTTGGCCATAAAAAAACATAAAAAAATTGTACAATGTAATTCCATAAATACAATTTGAAATTGAATAATTAAATATAGATAAGGTAGAAATTAAAAAGAAGAAAAGAGTAAGAAAACGGTTTTTCCATGGGCCAGGGCTCGCAAAAGAAAAATTCAGTACTATTGCCCAGAGGCATGCGAGCCCTCATGGAAAAACCGTTGAGAGAATATTGCACATTCAATATATAAAATTGCACATTATTAAAATTCGAATTAAACACATTGACAAACATTATTTTAAAAAGTATGTATGTAACGCCAAGCAATTAAGATTTGCTACTTATACTCCTTGCATTAAATAATGTACAAGACAACAGTTTGTTTCTTCCTCTATTAATGTTTATGTTGTCATCACACACTCTAGTAAGCATCGGATCAGGTCCAGGATTGCATTCGATGTCACCAGCAGTGTATAACAAGCAGCGAAATGTTGAATAACTATTTGAATAATATGGCATAGGCTTACCAGCTGGTCGAAGTTTATTTGGAGTCAAACAAATTCCTTTCAAGTGCATCATGTTGCAGGCACTAACAATACAGTCTGTTGTGAAATACAGTCTGTTGTCCCGACGAAGAGGCTGGCCAACAAAAATAACGAACCTTATTTCGTTTTCGGACTTATGAACCTTCGGAATAACGAACCTTATTTCATTTTCGGACTAACAAACCTTTGGAATAACGAACCGTATTTCGTTTTCGGACTTACGAACCTTCGGATTAACAACCCTATTTTGTTTTCGGATTAACGAACCCTTTCTCGTTTTCGGATTAACTGTCATCGAGGTATATGCAATTTACGTGTTTCAGAATTACGAACCTTTGGAATTACGAAGTGTAACCGATAATACTTACACCATCGTTTTAAGCATTTTTATTGTATTAATTTTTATCTTAAGTTATGTAAATCCCTCTGATGGTTCTGGTTCGTATTTGTTATGTCATATTTTGCCTACTAAACTTTTCTCGAATTATTTTCTCAAATGATCTTCTTGAGAATATGATGTATGTCCCACAAGTGACTGGCGTCATTTTGGAGCGAGAGCCTTTTTTTCTTCAAAAATCGTTCCCAAGGACCTAAGTTAACTCGTTGTACTGTCGATATGTCTTGGCTAGGATTGCTTTAATCCTTGTCATGCTTATTGGCTTTGAGACCCCAATCCCCCAGAAAAAGAAAATAATTTTGATCTTGAACTGATTTGAAATTATTCATGCAAATAAAAAAGATATTTACATGTCTTGGGTTGCCAAACGAGGTTTAGAAAAACCGATATAAGTAGGCATCCCAGAATATAAAACAAAGCACATAATCAATGTCAATAAAAAAGAAATGCAAATAGGCAAAATATCAAGGCAGGTTTTTCAAAATGAAAACTACAGCAGGTAGACAATAATTAATTCTTAAGAATACTAAAATCGAATAATTATATTTCAAATGTCTAATTGGAGATATTTCAACAAAGCTAATTTAAATGCATAAAGTGGTAGATTGCTTACTTCTATTTGCGGGAGATGATTCCATTCATTTTATTGTTTGAGGATAGAAGGACCTCATATAATCATCTGTACTAGAAAATTAGAACATTCATCTTAAAAGTTCTATCATTTCTTCCTATTCTATTTGCTCGTGTGCACATATTCACTTCTCCTACATCAATCAAGCTCTGTACAATTCTACACGTGAACGAATTAATGTTTCAAAAAGACTTTTTGAAATAGATATTGGACAATAACGAAATTCCTTCTAATAATTCAAATTATTTTGTTGCATCTTAATTGTAAATCCATGCATTGGTGGTTCAAGTTTAGAGAATCGTTTATTATGATATCTAAATATTTTTAAGATTTAGCATCTAATAGTTCCTGTCCATTAATAGAATACATATATGTTTATCATGATATTTTCGTGACATTTTCATAATTTTACACTTAGCTAGATTAAAATCGAGTATTTCGCAATCATTAACATTGAAAATAGGACAGTATACTATACAATTGTCTGCGTATAATCGAATAGTGGATAAGATATTATTAGTCATGTCATTTATATAGCATACAAATAACACCAGACCTAAAATTGTCCCTTGGAGAACACCTGATTCAACTTTGCACCATGAAAAACATTCACCATTTGTAACGAATCTTTGGTAACGGTTTTGTAAACATTCAAAATCAATCGTATTTTTTTAGAATTAAAACCATGCATTGCTATTTTTGTTCTCAAAATAATAATAATTAAATGTTATGTATAGATTTATATTCATTATTCATTCATTAATTTATTGTCTCACCTGCGAAGCAGAGTGAGACTATAGGCGCCGCTTTTCCGACGGCGGTGGCGGCGTCAACACCAAATCTTAACCGACGGTTAAGTTTTTGAAATGACAACATAACTTAAAAAGTATATGGACCTAGTTCATGAAACTTGACCAAAAGGTTAATCACGTATTACTAAAAATCCTGTCAGAGTTTTGAGTCACATGACTAAGGTCAAAGGACATTTAGGGTCAATGAACGTAGACCATGTTGGGGGAATCAACATCAAAATCTTAACCTAACCTAACCTGGATCTGATTCATGAAACTTGGACATAAGGTTAATCAAGTATTACCGAACATCCTACCTGAGTTTTGAGTCACATGACCTAAGTCAAAGGTCGTTTAGGGTCAATGAACTTTGGCCAAATTGGGGGTATTTGTTGAATTACCATCATAACTTTAAAAGTTTATAGATCTAGTTCATAAAACTTGAATAAATAAGAGTAATCAAGTATCACTGAACATCCTGTCCGAATTTCAGGTCGCATGATCAAGGTCAAATGTCATTTATTTTCAATGAACGTAGTATTGTATAATTATATAAATGGTGTTTTTTGTGGCTAATTATTTCATAGTAGTTTTCAAAGTCAGCACTGCTGCTATATTGAATCGCGCGATGCAGGTGAGACTGCCAGAGGCGCTCCACTTGTATTTATTATATTCTGATCATATTTAGCACAAGTGGTGACAAAGATCTAAAATTTCATGATGATGAGAGCACTAACGAGAAACAGTGGATTATAGCATCATTGAAAATAAATGACATTTGACCTTGATCATGTGACCTGAAACTCGCACAGGATGTTCAGTGATACTTGATTAATCTTATGTCCAGGTTTCATGAATCAGGTCTATAAACTTTTAAAGTTATGGTAATTCAACAGATACCCCCAACTTGGCCAAAGTTCATTGACCCCAAGTGATCTTTGACCTTGGTCATGTGACTTGAAACTCAGGCAGGATGATCAGTAATGCCTGATTAACCTTATGTCTAACTTTCATGAACTAGATCTATATATTTTTTAAGTTATGATGACATTTTTTATGTTTATTCCCCAACATGGTCTAAGTTAATTGACCCTAAATGACTTTTGACCTTGGTCATGTGACCTAAAACTCAGGCAGGATGTTCAATAATTCATGAAGAAGGTCCATATACTTTCAAAGTTATGCTGTCATTTCAAAAACTTAACCTTCGGTTAAGATTTGGTGTTGACGCCGCCGTCGTCGGAAAGCGGCGCCTATAGTCTTCCTCTGCTTCGCAGGCGAGACAAAAAACAACCTTGGGCCTGTGAATGATCAAAATACCTTGGTAATGTTTAGAATTAGCATTTGTTGGTTGCCCTGACAAACGGGAAATGTACACTTACATTAAAGGGCAAGTCCTCCCCAACAAAAAGTTGATTTGAATAAAAAGAGAAAAATCTAACAAGCAAAGTTTCATCAAAATCGGATGAAAAATAAAAAAGTTATGACATTTTAAGGTTTCGCCAAATTTCAAAAAACAGTTATATGCACATCCTGGCTGGTATGCAAATGAGGAGACTATGACGTCATCCAATAAATAGTGAGTGGACCACTCACTATTTATTTTGTATTTTATTATATGAAATATGAAATATTCTAATTTCTCCTCATTGTCAAGTGATCCAACGATTAATTCCTCCTTGAACATGTGGAATTAGCATTGTTTAATACTATATGGTTCAGTCGGTTACACTTCGTAATTCCGAAGCTTCGTAATTCCGAAGGTTCTTTATTCCGAAGGTTCGTAATTCCGAAACACGTAAATTGCCTATACCTCGATGTTCGTTAATCCGAACATTTGTGGCGTTATTCCGACGGTTCGTTATTCCGAAGGTTCGATAATCCGAAAACGAAATAAGGTTCGTTGTTCCGAAGGTTCGATAATCCGAAAACGAAATAAGGTTCGTTGTTCCGAAGGTTCGTTAATCCGAAAACGAAATAAGGTTCGTTGTTCCGAAGGTTCGTTAATCCGAAAACGAAATAAGGTTCGTTAATCCGAAAACGAAATAAGGTTTGTTAATCCGAAAACAAAATAAGGTTCGTTAATCCGAAAACAAAATAAGGTTCGTTAATCCGAAAACAAAATAAGGTTCGTTAATCCGAAAAATGAAAATCGGGAAAGCAGAGGCAGAGGCAAGGGGGGGGGGGGGCGGGGGACACTGTTGCCGTTCAATTGTTATGAGGATGGGAAGGCAAGGGCGGCCGAACGAATTTTCTTTCGGGGAGTAAAGCCAAAAAATGAAACTCATCCGTCAAAATGGGCACTTTGGTGATATTTTCACATTAAGATTATCATCTGCTTGAAGTCATTGTGTGTTTGATAGTCATTAAGTAGAGAAAAACTTTTTTTGAAGTGACTTCTTATTATGGCAAAATGTATATTTAGGCTTTATTTTTGGGGAGAGAGTATAATGAGCGAGCGGCTTGGTAAAAAAAAAATTAAAGGTGAAGTTGTAAAACTCGTTTAGGGGTCAATTATTCTTAAAATGGCATTATTGCGAGGTGTTGCGAGCGCAAATCACTAGCTAAAACTTAAGGGTATTTCAATAAAAAATGAAAATAAGTTTTAAAAAATCCGAGCAGATTGCTGCTGTCATTAAAAAGATGTGCATCTAACTAAAGAATTAACACGAGCGCAAAACGCGAGCTTAAACATACTGACCAAAAAAGGAACCTGTTAACGAAAACATTTAGTGACCTCTTTAGGATACATATTTCTCCAATCGAATAATTGAGAGTGCGAAGCGCAAGCTGAAAATTTGCAATATTCCAGCCTGAAAACTTAACTTGTATACTTTAAAAAGAGTATTTTATTTCGAAAAACATGAAAACAGCATATTTATTTTTGAAAAAGGAACTTTCCCATTTTGGAAAAATATGCATTTCCCTGTTTTTTATTTCATTTTTGGGGTGCAAGTGCCCCCTGCCTCCCCCCCAGTGGATCCAACTTTTGACAAATAGGGGGGGGGGTTTCAGCCATATTTTCCTCGAGCGGCAGCTTAAAGTTGATTTTTGTTTGTTTCTTTGAAAGGGTAGTCCTAACAGTCAATAATTAGCTTTATACTTATAAAATAAAGTAAATATGTAATAACATGATAAACCCTTTTTAAATAATGCGAGCGCGAGCTATATTTTTTTGTAATATGATGGGCAATATGTTTGTGATCTTCAAAACGAGATGCCTATGTAACTAGATAATAACTGCTAGCAAGCGCGAACAGAAATTTTAAATATTTGCTCTGACCTGATCTAAAGGGGACATTTTAAGAACTTTTTGCAGTTAGCCATGAAGACGATGCGTGTTTTAAACCAGTGGCGGCGGAACGTATTTTCCTTTTTTTTTTTGGGGGGGGGGGCATAGCCAAAAAAGGGGCCAATAGGGGCATTTTGGTGCAAACGGATATTTTCGCCATAAGATTATTATCTGTGTAAAGAGGTTGTGTGTTTTGTAGTAATTAAGTTGGGCAAAATTTTTTAAGTGATCTCTGATTGATAAGTTATATATTTACGTTTCATTTCTGCGAGCGTAGCGAGCAAGCGGTTTGGGGGAAAAAATCAAATCTGAAGATGTAAAATTCACCTTTTTGGTCAATTACTGTTAAAAGGGCATCCTTATGAGATGTTGCGAGCGGATCACGTGCTCAAACTTTTGGAAAATTTCATGTACGCCTAAAATGATAATAATTATAATAATGATATGGATATCCAGGGAAGCCACTTCAGTTCTGAAAACTGTTCTCCCAGCTATTATTATTATCCCGGCTTTAGCTGGGCTGCCTAGGCGCCCAAAGGAAGGCATTAACGAATTTCTACCGGGTACCCATTTACCTCACCTGGGTTGAGTGCAGTACAGTGTGAATAAATTTCTTGCTGAAGGAAATAATGCCATGACTTGGATTCGAACCTACGACCCTCTGCCTTAAAGTCAGAAGACTTATCCACCTGGCCAAAACGCCCCACATAAAAAGTAAACGTTCCGATTTTATTTCGTAATCATGAAAAAGGGATGTGAATTTAGCTAAAGAATCAAACGCGAGCGCGAAGCGCGAGCTGAAATTTTTCATATACTGACCAGGAGAGGAACCTTTTGCATTTGGTGACTCATGAATGGGATATGTGCTAGGCCTACATATCTCACCAATCGATTAATGCAAGCGCGAAGCTCGAGCTGAAAATTTGTGATATTCTATCCATGAAACTGGACATTCTAGAAATTTTATTTCACCAGGATCAGAATGACTACCTTAATGAGCAATAATTAGTGCGAGCGCAAAACGCGAACCAAAAATGTGTGATATTCCAACCTTAAAAGTAGACATTCTATGCATGTTTTGTTACCAAGAACTGGACGAATAGCATATACCAAATAAAAAACTGATGAGGAGCGAGCTTCTTTTTTTTTTTTTTTTTTTTTTGAAATTTCATGATGGCCATTTTCTAGTCAATTTAAACAGATTATTGTGCTCACTTTTCGATTTTTGTAGCTTTCAGCGAGATACGCGATTACGCATTCTTTTCATGATTACAAAAGTACTAAATATGGAAAAAATGTTTAGCTTGCGCTACGAGCTCCCATCATTTGATTAGAGAGATTTATATCCCATTCCTGAACTCCAAGTAATAATCTTTGAAATATCCACTTTTCTTGTCACTCGGCCACTCTGCCTATCTGCCTATATATATATAAATATATATATATATATATATATATATATATTATACAGATATTGCCTACCTAGAGTTTGAATATAACATTTCCTCTCCCCGACGGAGTTATATTTTTTCCAAGGGATTATATTTTGCCCGAAGCGCGCAGCGCTGAGGGAAAATATTCTCCCAAGGGAAAAATATAGCTTCGGAGGGGAGTTGAAATGTTATTTATTAAAACGATAGACCAGGCAATATCTGTTACATTATATAGTCTATATGGATTCGCCATCAGAGATTGCCTTCATCATCTGGCCCCAACCCGAAATTCTTGCTACAGCTCTGAACCGTCGACGTCATAATAGAAAATATTTGGAAAATACATCAAGCGCGTTCTTCATGCAATCGACGCATTAACACTAGCGCGTACATCAAATAAACTACATGATTACGCAACTTGTAAGCAGCGAGTGACGTCACCTTAGTGAATATAACGCCGCAATTGAAAATAGAACGCAGTTATATTCACTGAGGTGACGTCAAAACCTCGAATATACCAAATGCGATCCTCGCAGCTATGATCACGTGATGGCGTATTGACCTATCACTGATTCGAACCTACATAAGCTATGTGATATATTCAAATATTTAATATTTAAAACGCTTTGCACTCGCATTAATTGTTTTGTTTAGATGCTCACCCTATTCATGATTACAAAAAATCGCCCATGCTCCAAAATCTTGCTCGCTTCACTCAGGGGACAGGGGGGGGTGGATACTTGCCCCCCAAAAAAGTGACCTTTTTCAAAATGGAATACCCTTTTGGGCTCGCGCTTATTAGCACTTGCATTTATTTTTTTTTTTACAAGAATGCTTAGAATGTCCAGTTTTCAGGTTGGAAAATCGGAAAAATTTGGCTCTCGTTTCTCGCTCGCATCAAGTATTGTTTACTGAGGAACTCATTCTATTCCTGGTTACAAAAAAAATGTATAAAATGTCCAGTTTTCAGGTTGGAATATCACAATTTTAAGCTTGCGGTTCGCGCTCTCATTATTTAGTTCGTGAGATATACTAGTCATGAGTCACTAAATGCAGTCCTTAAAAGGTTACTTTCTAAAGCCTGTTGCATAAAACTTTTTACCTGAGAAAACTCTGGTAAAAACTGAAAACTAAGGTTAGTCTGATTTCCGCCATTGACTTTAGCACAGGGCAAAAACTCCGGTAAAAACAATCTGAGGTTTTCTGGGGTAAAACGTTTTATGC
The DNA here is from genome assembly GCF_037042905.1 of Lytechinus pictus. NCBI lineage: Eukaryota > Metazoa > Echinodermata > Echinoidea > Temnopleuroida > Toxopneustidae > Lytechinus > Lytechinus pictus. The sequence continues at coordinate 28,265,194 of NC_087254.1, forward strand.
AACGGGCCCCAGCAGTAGCGTACCGTGGGTCACGGCATTGGGGGGGCACCAACAAAAAAATTGAGTCACTTAATGAGCACGCGAAGCGCGCTTAGTTGCCAGGTATACTGACCTATAAGTAATAGTGACATTTTAAGGACAGTGCCATTAAAGCGGATATGTATCTCACTGATCATATAATGCGAGCGCGAAGCGCGAGCTGAAATTTTTTGATATTCAGAACTAAAAAGGGACATTATAAGCAAATTTTTGTAATCATGATACATACCTGTCTTGCTAAACAAACAGTATATACATGTCTCTCCATAATCATCTAATGCGAGTGCCAAGCTTGTGTATGCTGATTTTGTTAGAATTACATCTAAACACATGAGGCACTTTTTGTAGTCGTTGTAATCATGATTATCATACGCATCTCACTAATCAAATATTGCGAGCGCGACTTGAAAATTTAGGAAATTCAGACCTTAAGAGAAGCATTCTAAGATTTATTTGTTGGAATTCACGAAGACCATACATATTTCACTAACCAAATGATGCGAGCGCGAAGCGCGAGCTGAAATTTTTGTATATTTTGACCCTGAACAGGGCTATTTTAAGGGCTATTTTTTAAAGGAATCCATTAAGAGTACACATATCTCACCATAGTCATCTAATGCGAGTGCCAAGTGCATGCTGATGTTACTAGAATTACATCTAAACACATGAAGCATTTTTTGTAGTCATTGTAATCATGATTATTATACGCATCTCACTAATCAAATATTGCGAGCGCGAAGCGCGAGCTGGAAATTTACTTAATTCAGAACTGAAGAGGGAATTCTAAGGCTTGTTTGTAGGAATTCACGAAGACCATGCGTATTTCGCTAACCAAATGATGCGAGCGCGAAGCTCAAGCTGAAAATGTTTGATTTTCAGATCAAAAAAAGTTACATTTTAAGGACTGATTTTAGGAATTCATGAAGAGCAGACATATCTCAGCTATCCAGTAATGCGATCGTAAGCACGGACAGGAAGTGTTTTATATTAAGTCCTTAAAATGGGGCAACCACTTTAAGTAGTCATGAAAAAGAAGCATATGTAACTACATAAAACAATAATAATTCGAAGTGCGAGGAAATATATTTGGTGTATATTGACTTGAAAACGGGAGGTTTTTGTACAACGGGATTATATATCTCGTTAAACAGACGATGCGAGCGCCAGGAACAATGAAGACATAGGCCCTGAGCAAATTATGTTTCATAAAGTTATGATTTTTTTAAAGTAATATAACATAACATAATCATAATATAACATTATAATGAACAATAATTTTTTATTTCCCACTACGTTTCTTTCCCTTTCTCCCTCTTTTTTCTCCTTTTCCCCGTTTTTTTTTTTTTTTTTTTTTGCCAGCCGATTGGGGGGGCACGTGCCCCCCATGCCCCCCCCCCCCCGTAGTTACGCCACTGGGCCCCAGGTCAGTACATAAACAAATTACAGCTCGCGCTTCGCGCTCGCGTTAATTCTTTAGTAAGATACACATCTTTCTCACGATTACAAAAAATGCTCAGAATGTTTAAGTTCAAGTTTTGTTACATAAAATGTCTACTAGTTTGAGCTTGCGATTCGCGCTTTCAAATCTCACAAGGATCATTATTAGTATTATTTTTATTTTTATTACCAGCAGATGCTGTTAATAAAAATGACATCCCCTCCAATACAAATCCTATTATCTGGAGGTTACTCGCACGCGACCAACAAACTTAATCCCCTGCATCCTTAAACCATTTGCTAAAGGCAGCAATTGCTCAGATAAAATCGAAATTAGCCTATGCTTGATCCGGGCGCCTATTCTTAATGAAATACATGCTTTTGGCCACAACACACGCATGTATCATCGATCGTTATTACTATCATTGCATAATATCGTGTTATCTTGTTTGTTTGTTTTATTTCCGTCATAAAAAATACATAACAATATATATACAAGAGATACAAGGAGTAACATACACATACATAATGAAATACATTCTAAACATTGATTAAAAAAGAAAAGAAAAAAAATGATTGATTGAAACATGTTAAGAAAGTTAAAAGATCAAACTTAAGACAGGAGACGGTTGGATAACCCATATTCAGCTTCATGGGGACCATGTAATGACAACACCGTGTTTGTTACCAAAATGAATAATTTTCATTTTCGGAAATACGAACCTTATTTAATTTTCGGATTAACGAACCTTATTTCGTTTTCGGATTAACGAACCTTCGGAATTACGAACCTTATTTCGTTTTCGGATTAACGAAACTTCGAAATTACGAACCTTATTTCGTTTTCGGATTAACGAACCTTCGAAATTACGAACCTTATTTCGTTTTCGGATTGACGAACCTTCGGAATTACGAACCTTATTTCGTTTTCGGATTAACGAACCTTATTTCGTTTTCGGATTGACGAACCTTCGGAATTACGAACCTTATTTCGTTTTCGGATTAACGAACCTTCGGAATTACGAACCTTCGGAATTACGAACCTTCGGAAATACGAACCTTCGGAATAACCGAACCTTCTGAATTACGAAGCTTCGGAATTACGAATGTATGCGGGTTCAGTCAAGTTGGTCCTTATTGTCAAATCTATAAAAAATGAAATATTGTATAATTCAAACAATAAAAAACAAAAGAAATACTGAGTGATGGACATCATCGACTGACTCACCTAATTGTGCATATCACTGTTTTGTGAAAAATAAGCGAAACTTTAAAACGTCATAACTTTCTTATTTAAAATCCGATTTTGCTGAAATTTTCAGCAGTATGCTAGTTTGATTTTTCTTTATTTATTTCAAGTCAGCTTTTTCCTGGGGTGGATTTGACCTTTAACAAGGGGCCTTACCAAAATCAACTAAGACTCGACATGCTCGAGGGAAAATGTCGCTTGGGTACTCTTTTCGTAAGTACTGTTGTACCTATTACAATTCAATTTGCTTAAAGGGATGATGCGGGCTGAAATTATTTGTATCTGAATAAATAGAGTAAAATTCAAAAAGCGAAATGCCGAAAATTTCATCAAAATCGGATAACAAATAACAAAGTTATTGAATTTTTAAGTTTTGCAATATTTTGTGAAAACAGTTATATGCGCGTTGTCATGAATATTCATTAGGTGGGCTGATCACGTCACATCCCCCACTTTCATTTTTCTTATGCTATTACATGAAATCATGTATTTTTTCATTATTTCATATAAATTTGTGAATATTATGTCTCCCTTACAATTAAATAAGTTGCAGCAATTAAAATTTATAGTGCATTAAATCAGTTGTCAATCCAATCTTTTTAGTTCTTGGAGGAATAAAATTGAATAAACCCACTTTCATATAATAAAATACAAAAGAACAAGTGGGGATCATTATATTCATGAAGACACGCCTTGAACTGTTTCACCGGAAAAAGACATCTTTAAAATGTCATAACTGTGTTATTCCTTGTCCGATTTTGATCATATTTTCAGTGTTTTGTTTTGTTTCAATCATATATATATACACAACAAAAAAAGTAAGTCCCCCCTTGAACAAACATCAATAATTTCCGAACCAATGCGAGTTTTTGATATATTTTTACATGAGCGTGTAGGTAATTTTATAAGCTACCTTCTGAGTAAATGTTATGAACGTATTTTACGTCATGCTTCAGTGAGCACCGTCGGAAGGCAAAAATGTCACTTTTCAAAAGTCACAAGCCAAATATCATGACTTTGATTCCATTTCATATGAACTGATTCCACATTCTCATCATGAAAAATAGTCAGAAGGCTTGTAAAGGTACTTTCTAATAGACGATACAACTTTTTTGCTAAATTTCACGGTTGAATAAACACAAGTCCAAATTTGCTATAATTGGATTTTTTACACATTTTTATCAATAAAAATGATCGAATATGATGAAAATTATTTTTGGGAAGAGTATCTTCAACAATATGCATCGTTTCACGGTTCAATGAACATTTATTGAAAACAAAAAATACGATTTTCAAATATCATAGGCAAGTATTGTGTCATTTTGGTAACTGATACTGATTTTTTATCAATTTTTTCGTTATGTTCATGAGCAATTAACAATCTTCAATGATTCAAAGGCGTTCAATTAAACATTCACGCTTGAATGAACATGTGGAATGTGATTAGCTCTTTTTTACGTTATTGGAAAAAATGCAATTTGTAACTATGGATATCTGTCACAAACCTCCTTGCATGGTTCATTTGATTTGACTTTTATGAAAATCCCGATGCTTAATGCATCAGTGAGCACACAATATTCGAAAATTATGCAAATGGGAAGAAAGTTCAAGGCCTTGGCCCCACTCTGTGCCGTATCGAATTGTTATTTTGGTGTGCGCGCCTTTTGGATAGTGTCACCCTGAAGCCATGTGCGAAGTTTCATGAAATAACTGTTGGCAGAAGTAACAGAAACCGTCCATGAAACAAACCCTTATTTCATATTTGTTAAAATTTTGACTTCCTCTCTCTTGACTTGTGTACATTATGGATGCATATGTTTATGAATAAGTAACCCCTTATTAAATATGGTGGAACTTTTTTTCAAGGCTGTCTTTAGCAATGTCATTTGGCAGTAATGTTTATCAACCTATGGGCAGAATTCTGTGCTAAAATGAAATCGATTTGTTTATTCATGGATGAGTGAGCACGCATCAAAGTTGGAAAATGGGTATTTTCAATGTCACAGACTCATTTTAAAGGGTAATAAGTTCAATATTGGGGGCAAATTCGGTTTCAAATGTGACTTTAATTGCTGTTGTTTTTATCAACCATCATTTCTATCACCACACACTTTCCGAACTTTTAACATTTTCATGGTTGAGCGAGCACATTCGAAAACTTAGGAATGAATACTCTTTATACTGCATAAATGTATTCTTTTCCTAACAATTTCTCATGATCAATTCAATTCATGGACAAATCAGGGGGTATCCAGAATTTAAAAATGGGGGAGGGGACTATAATCGGGGTAGCCACCAACATTTTCAAATTTTAATAAGACCTAACAAGTTGTAGAGGATACTATCAAAACCCCTATGATGATACGTCACAATACAGGGGCCGCGGAACGGTTTTCAAAGTGTGGGGGAGGGGCTGAGCAAAAAGTGTGGGGGGGCTGACCATGCAAAAAATCACAATCGTATGGTAAATTTTACATTTTGTACATGCTTTTGGAAAAAAGTGGGGGGCCCCTAGCCCCCCCCCCCCCCCCCCGCTTCTGCGGCCCCTGAAATATTGTGCTCACTCAACCATGAACATACGATATCAAAATTGTGTGTTGAGTGGCTAAATGATGGATAGTAATACAGCATTAACACCATAAAATTCACCTAAAAACAACTTTTGCCAAACTTTGTATTTGCACAATCTGGAAAACGACTCTTGTGACTTTCAAAAATTGTCATTTTTAATTCAATCTTTAACTATTCATGCATGACTCAATCGATCAATCTCATTTTCCCCCAGGAGTTGCTTAATGAGTGTAGAAAACTACCTACGAAATATCATATCTCAAAATAATTCCGTTCAAAAGTTACAGCAATTTGATTTAGGGGGGACTTACTTTTTTGTTGTGTATATTTCAGCGTGGAGTATCCACTTAAATTATAATCCACATCAAACTATCTAAAGGTGTGTCAAAATCTGCTCTTTTGACATTTTTCAGTAAAATGTCTTGTTCGTACGAAAGTGGCCAAAAAGCGACAGATTTTCACAAGCCTTAGGTTTCATCGATTCAATCCCGCTCGAGTTTACTTCACATGCCACCGTAGGGGTGCTATACCCCATACACTAATTCACATTACCTTTCTAGGCGTAATATATATATATATATATATATATATATATATATATACTTGTAAATAATTCAGCATCAACGCAAGACGTAGCTTCCATGTATCTCTTTATTACAAGCTTTCGGCCAATGGGGCCTTCATCAGGCCTATAATGCATTGAAACAAACAGAACAAACCATACAAATAAGGTCGAAATAACAAAGTAAATGTGTAACAAAGGGTACAGAACAGAAGGGTTACACTAAGATAACAAAAATAACAGAAATTAACAACAGAGGGGGTTGAGTACAGAACAGAAGGATTATAGTAAGATAACAAAAAATAACAACAGAGGGGGTAATGACTTGAACGAGATGGTGGAATACAATAGAAACGATTGGGAAACTTAAGTGTGTGAAAGGACAAGGTATTTACCGGCATTGAAATTAACTTGGGATTCTGTTCATCGGGAGGAGTAGTGAGTCTTGTGTAGGTAATAATATATATATATATATATATATATATATATATATATATATATATATATATATATATATATATATAAAGTATAAGGGGAGTAAAATGCCGACGCATAGGACGAGCGCCCTCGATCCCTCAACCCCCACTCATTATTTGAAAACCTTAAATGGCGATATGCTAATGATATCCCACTTGTCCTGCATTCGCCACTAAACTTCCAAGGGCATGAAAGGGACGAATCCAAAATCTTGCTTGATGAATAGCCTTTCTAAGTAAATGGGTCTAATGATAATAAATACTCCTACTACTATACTACTACTATTACTACCACTACCACTAATAATAATAATGATAATAAACGTGATATACAATATGGAGATATAATACAACAACAGTATAACACATCTGATTATTATTACTTATATCATTATAATGATATCCCAATTAGAAGGCCAATTCTGAGACCAGTGCGTACTTCAAAATTAGAAGAGTAATATTGGCGGATGCCTACTGCCCCGAGCGCCCCTTCCCCTATCATTGAAATAATGGGATGATTTCACATTGAATTGAACTGAACTATGTGACAGCGTCGGATAATTTCGTAGACTAGGGTATTATTTGCAATCATTTCAAATTACATCGACCAGGGAGATGTCTAACGAATGCCTCGAAATATTAGGTGCGCGTGCGTTACGTTGCTGCAGTGTTTTAGTATATAACATCCAGCCGAGCTACATTACTGTTTCTTTCTCACAGTTCGGAGTTTCTGAAAACGTGATTTCGGGGGCAAATAGTAAAACGTTTGCCTCGAATGACATTATGACCTTTAATGCAAATTTTGTTGTGTCTGTACAGCATTCTCTAGAATACCTCAAACGGCCGAATCATCCTAACACTAGCACCGCATTTAGAAAATATACATGAGGATCGCCTTCTTGCCTGATAATAAATTTACCCCCTAACTCCCCTTAATAATCTAAGTTAACTCCCAACCCTATTTGGGAGTAGTTGTCCTTGTACGCTAATGCGTGGTCCAATATACGTAAAGGCTGACAGGCTAGCTGTGCAAAAAGTGAAGCCTTATGTGTTATGACGACTGAAAAAAACAAAGACTACGCACGGAGAAAACGTCTGCCCCTCGGCGGAGAATTCGTCCACTCAACACGGTTTTTTTGCCCGCGGACCAACCCATCTGAAACACTAGGTTGTTTCGTCCGCGCGGACGGATTTAACTGGCCGGACACTTTCGCCTCCCACACCGGCACCTAAAATAATAGTACAGTGCGTCCCACAAAAAAGAAAACCCTTTTTCAGAGATAGATTTCACAATTATCAAATATGCTTTTACTATAAATTTGATACTCATGGCAAGAGTGGAATCTCATATCGAATCTGAAACCAACAGCTTAGCAAATTGTTCACGCATGGCAGATGAATTAATATTGAGGCATATCAGAAACGATTTGCTCAGAAACTCACGTGGGAATCTGAATCCACTCTCATATTAGGGATCAGTGAGATAATCTTAACAAAGAATACAAAAGAAATAATAACGAACCAATCGTCGAATAAGCACGATCGTCTTATCCCGAACCAATCTTGTCAAATTTTTCTGCGCAACGTGGTTTTACATTAAAATTTCAAACTCGTCTTGCTCATTAATGCGTGAAGTGTTTGTCTCATTGGTACCAAAATAAAGAGAAATAATTGAATTATATGATTATGTAAATAAAATATCATAATTTATTTGCCTTTGAAGAAAAAAGACATGGGAATCCCGGTTTCCTTTTTTTCTGGGACGCACTGTTTATACATGACGTTGACCAAAAGGATTTTAAAATTTTTCATGAAGCAGGACTCGTTAAGTTTTGCACGACAATATATTCTTTATTGCTAATGATGTCAGCTAAACTAATAGCTGACTTTAGGGATATATCTTTAGCTCAAGTCATGAGTGATTTAGGAAAAGCTTTGTGAAACAGCCCTCGGGGGTCATAAAAGTGATATTGGCAACAATTATAATGAGGTCCTTTCCGTTTTAAAGCTCATGAAAAATAGTAAATCGCCCGGACAGGATGGTTTTACCGTAGAATTTTATCGTTATTTTGGGGAAGATATTAAACTTTTTTGGTTAGATCATTAAATTATGCGTATTTTTCAGGACATATGTCTAATTCACAAAAAATGGGAATAATTACTTTAATTCCGAAAGGAAACAAACCCAGACACTTGTTAAGAAATTGGCGACCTATCTCCCTATTAAATGTTGTCTATAAAATAGCGTCCAGTTGTATAGCAAACAGACTCAAAGGTGTTCTGTCTTTTTTAATTCATCAAAACCAAACTGTTTTTTTGAATGGTCGCTTCATAGGTGAAAACATTCGTTTATTGTATGACACATTACTTTACAGTGAATTACATGATATAGCTGGCATGCTTCTTGTTGTTGATTTTGAAAAAGCTTTCGATGCTGTATCACATGATTTTCTTTTCAATGTCCTGGATTTTTTTCGCTTCGGTCCATCCATTAAAAGGCGGATAAAATTGTTCTATGCAGACGCAACCTCTTGTGTGTTAGTTAACGGACATTGTACAAATAGGTTTAATATAGGAAGAGGGTGTCGTCAAGGGGATCCTTTATCTCCCTATCTTTTTTTGTTAGTCAGTGAGATTCTTGGTATTTTAATTCGACACTCAGACAAACTAGAGGAAATGCATATTAATGGAAAACACTTAAAGTGTTACAATATGCAGATGATACCCTTTTAACACTCAATGGTTCAGAACAAGATTTAAAATGTGCCCTTGATACACTTGATGAATTTGAAAAAATATCCAACCTCAAAATTAACATAACTAAAACCCAGGTGATATGGATTGGGAAGAATAAAACTTTCAAAAAAGAGATTTTACACGAGTACAAACTGAACTGGATTTCGGAAGGATATTTTAGGTACCTAGGTATAGACTTTTCAGTTGAACTATCAAAAATGGTCGATTACAATTATCAAGAAAAGTTTAAAGAAATAAAACGTCAGATGGCGGTATGGAGAAAAAAATCTTTGACTCCCTTAGCATGCTTAGGGAGGGTAACCATTGTTAAATCTATATTTATACCGAAATTGAATTACTTGTTTTTATCTTTTCCAGAACCAAAATTAGAAATTATGAATGATATTCACCGATGTTTTTACGACTTTATAATGGGAAGGCAAACCTGATAAAATAAGTAGGAAACAAATGTGTCAATCGTATAGTGAGGGTGGTGTTAGGATGACTGATATTTTTATCCATTCCAAATCATTAAAAGTTTCATGGATAAGAAGGTTTATTTCTTGTTCTGAAAATTTTACTTTTCACATGTTTTAATCATTTTTGCCTGCAGCATATACATCTTTTCAATTATTCACGGGGGCTGAGCATTATAAATCACTTGCTCTATCAATGAATAACCCATTTTGGGCACAGGTATTGTTGGCCTTTTCAGATCTTTCCCGCCTTATTGTTGATGACGTTGCATGTCAAGCCCTTTGGAATAATCCAAAAATTAAAATGAATAATAATGTCATATTTTTCAGGTCTTGGTGTGCTAATGGGGTATGTTTTGTTAATGATATTTTGGGAACAGATGGAAAATTTCTCTCATATTTTGATTTTCAACGCAAATACAATGTACACGTCAATTTTCTTCAATATTATGGCCTGTGCAGCGCCATTCGATATGGTTTCAATAAACATGTAATTCCAAAAGCTATGGAACCTATTATTCCAGAAGCACTATTTTTGATAATTAAAGTAAAAAAAGGTTGTGCTCACATTTACAATATTTTTTTGAAGTATAAGTTCAAAGATTGTAAAAGTCTCATCAAATGGAAACAGACGTGACTTTGACAACACGATATGGAGGTTCTACTATCAAATACCTTTTTATTCAACTGCAGATGTCAACATGAGATGGTTTCAGTTCAAAATAGTGAATAGAATTATTTATATGAAAGATGCTTTGTTGCGATTTAAATTGGTTACAGATAACTTATGTACCTTTTGTTATAATTATAAAGAAACTATTATGCATATTTTTTGTTCTTGTGCCCACACAAACGAAATATGGTCTCAACTCGAAATTTGGTTTTCTCGTAACAATTTGCATATCAAAATTTCAAACCAGAATAAACTATTCGGTTTATACGGAAACAACAATGGTGCTCTTAATTATATTTGTATAATCGTTAGAAAAGAAATTTTTGCAGCAAAATGCAAACACTGTTTTCCAGTTTTCGACCATATTTTGTCTGAAATAAATCTTATTATGGTATGGAAAAGTATATATATAAAACAAATCTGAAAGAGAAGAAATTCATAAAAAGGTGGTCATCTTTTACTTTATTACATTTAGTCTCTCAGATATCATTCTAAAATACATATATATATATATATATATATCTTGTATGGATCTTTTCTTTCCTTTGCACTTTGATTGTGCTTTTTTTATACAAATGTTACGACAATTTCATGGAATATTGTATTGTACATATTCAACTTGTGTGTCATATACTGTGTTAATTATTCAATCATGTATCATGTCAAAAAATATTTATTATAGTGATTTCAATAAAGGACCCTGTGGAAGGGTTAAAAATAAAAAATAATAATAATAATAATATTCAAAAACAAATTTCAATGCTTTAGGATTGAAAAGAAGCTATATAGAGCGGACCCCAACTGAGTATATAAGACTTTTTTCATAAATTGTTAATACACAGCGCTAGTCACACTGTCACGACCGCACATGCCAGCCACGAATTGAACCGAAATGCAGTCAAATTAATTTTTCATGAGGTATTCCTGTTTATTGGAAGAGCGTCCTAAATCTCGTTCTAATGTTATCCTGAGACTATTTCAATTGTACGGATCAGTGGCGTACCTAGGATTTTCCAAAGGGGGGGGCACATTTTTAGGAAGATATTTCGTCCTCGAAAAAATTTGACAAGAAAAAAAAAAAAAAGTCTTCAGGTTCGAAAAAGGGGGCACACGTCTCTTTTTATTGCATTTTTACATTACAAATGGATCAGTTGTGACTCGTCAGGGGGCAGGGGTACGTCCTCTGCATGAGTTGTGACTCGTCAGGGGGGCAGTCTGCCCCCCCCTTAGGTACGCTTGTGGTACGGATCCATTCTTGGGTGAAGGCTGTTCCGTGACAGGCACAATCATAATCAGGGCATTTGGCGACCCCGACTTTTGTTTTTCCATTGCACATAATGGAAATGTACTTTAACCCTATAATACCCTTTTTACACACGCTGAAATTTCCTTAACCCCGTACTATAGGTGGGGCTAAATTGCCATTTAGCCCCACCTGCCATTTAGCCCCACCTATAGTACGGGGTTAAGCTTAGCCCACTTTCTTTTTACACAGCATTTTTGCAAAGTGGGCTAACCCCACCTTTAGTACGGGATTATTTGGCCCTGCAAAAAAGCAGGGTTATCCCAGCAATTGCGGTGCTAAGAGCGATAGTACGGGGTTAAGATCGCTAGTGTAAAACGAAAGTGGGCTAAGCTTTACCCCGTACTATAGGTGGGGCTAAATTGCCATTTAAGGACATTTTAGCGTGTGTAAAAAGGTACGAGTGAATGAGCTACCACTAGTCCAGGGTTAGCGAGTTTCGTGTGTGAAAAGCAAGCATTCCTTATCCGGGGTTAGCAATAACAATTTGGCATGTGTGAAATGGGAAAAAAATAGTACGGGGTTAAGGATAGTTCGGGGTTAGCGATAGTCCGGGGCTAAGAAAATCCTGTGTAAAAAGGGTATAACTAGGCCGGAGCCACTTCCGCTTCCTTGACATTTCTCGTCGCGATGAGTCTCCTGCAATGCAATTGCGACGCCCGGGTCTGAAAATTGCTCAAAAACGTGATTCTGTGAAAAAGTATGTTTTCACCAAATATCATTAATGTATGAATATTGTTGCTATTACTAATTCAAATTACTTGATTTTATGCTGTTTGTTATCGTATACTAGTAAGTGTTACCGGAAAATTTCATTGAAAAATGGTTAAAAAAATAAAAGATAAAAAAAGCAAATAAATACATAAGACATTGCCAAAACATAAGAAATTGATCTGATTATCTTTATTTTCAAGTACTTTTGCTAAGAACTCTGTATAAAACAGTTTCTACAGTAAAATTTTTGACATCTTTTTTTTTGGAGGGGGGGGGGGCTTTCTTTGGGGAGTTGAGCATACTTATTACACATCAAAAAGTTACCATAATCAACTAATTAATAATCAAACGTTCCAAAATTTGCGGCATGAGTCTTCATTGATCAGTATTGTTTGTCTTTAATGTTTTCTTTATTCTTTTTCTTATTCCCCACTTCTTCCCCATATCTTTTACACCCCACCCCAACTGGGAGTGGCGTTCGGAGCAAATTCTTTGGAAAATTTCAAATTAGCTATAGACAACCATAGTAGGTCTACGGGACAACAAAAGCACTTGTCATGCCAACATGATACAAAAAAGAATCGTGAAAAAAGGCATAGGCCTATATCGATGTGTTGGCTCAGTTGGTAAAGCGTCCGTCTCACATTCGGAAGGTCGGGCGTTCAACCTCGGCCGCGTCAGACCAAAAGACGTTAAAGGGGAATCCAACCCAAATAAAAACTTATTTTTATAAGAAAAAGAAAAATCAGACAAGTTGATAGGTGAAAGTTTTAACAATATTGGACAAACGACAAAAAAGTTATGAATTTTTAAAAGTTGTAAATATTGGTAATCACTATACTCATGGACACTTCAAATTGGCCGCATATGGGATTCATAGTGATGTAAGGCAAGGACTACTCTTCCATGTACTCCAATACATATTATGGCTAAAATTTCATTTTTCCCAAAAGTTTTATTTCAAATTATATTTCCTTTTATGAGGACATTAAACTATATTCTACCTGGGTTATATTTAGATTACTGCCCCAGGGGCAGTGGCGGACCGTGACCCGGAGGAGACAAAGCATTGGAGGGGCACAGCATTGTTCGCAAACAATACAGTGCCCCTCCATTGCTTTGTCTCCTCCGAGTCACGGTCCGCCACTGCCCAGGGGAATGGGTACTTAGGAGAAAACCACAAATCCCTGATAATAAAGTACATGGCCTATGGGAAAGTTGTCCTTGCCCCTTGTCATAATTTACTTACCCAGTTGCCAATTTGAAATCTTCATACTATTAGTGATCTTAATTTTAAAGCAGCTATAACTTTCTTATCGCTTGTCCGATTTCTTTCAAACTTTCACGATTTTGTTTAATTTATTTTTCTCCTTCCCAACACACCATTTTTTGGCCAAGGCTGGATTCTCCTTTAAAAGATGGGAGTTGCTGCTACCCTGTTTGGCGTTCAACGATTAAAGGGATAGAGCCTCGTCGATCTGGCGCTGCACAGCGGCTGCCGGGCCCACGATCAATTGGGCAAAGCAAATTTTCGGAGTATTTCATTTAATGTCTATTTCGAACAATAAATTATGGATTTTCATCATCATTTTCATACAGTTTTACGACTACACTAATTTCAGCATTACCCGGTAATTTTGGTTAGTTTAGACCTCACTCATTATAATGAAGGACGCATAATTATGGCCATATTTTGTATAATTGTGCGTGTTCTGAAATTGCTTGAATATAAGATAAATTTACTTTTAATATTACTCGAATTCTCTGTTCGCTGATGATCGGTATATATGAATCATTAAGGAGCGGACAAGCTAAATTAGAAAATGATTATATCTATAGTTGCTCTGAGCATGCATTCTATAGTTGCTCTGAGCATGCATAGGTTGTAGGTCCATGCTCCGATAAATTGTCTCCAAATGAAAATGTCTGAATTGTTGAAATACCTTTTTTAAAGCTATTTTGTCATACGCTCGTCACACGGGGTTAGTATGAGCGCCGATTGTACCAATATTATATAGAACAATTATTTGTTATATAATCATTATTTATTAAATAATAACTATTATTTATATATAATTTACATTTTATTTGTAAATAATTACTATTATATAAAATAACATTCCTAATTATTTATATATAATTCCAAGTAATACTTCATTATTTGTAAATAATAAAAGTTCAACATTCCATTATTTATAAATAATGATTATTTGTTTTTCATTATTTATAAATAATGATTATTTGATTTTCATTATTTATAAATAATGATTATTTGTTTTTCATTATTTATAAATTTTGATTATTTGTTTTTCAAGATTTATAAATAATGATTATTTGTTTTTCATTATTTATAAATAATGATTATTTGTTTTTTATTATTTATAAATAATGATTATTTGTTTTTCATTATTTATAAATAATGATTATTTGTTTTTCATTATTTATAAATAATGATTATTTGCCTTTTATTATTTATAAATAATGATGTTCGTTTTTCATTATTTATAAATAATGACACTACATACTTCATTATTTATAAATAATTGCAATTCGTTTTTCCATTATTCATAAATAAGTTTTCTAATTTATAAATAATAATTATTTATTAACAATGCCAGTGCACATTTCTTTATTTATAAATAATTTGTTGAGTTTCCCATTATTTATAAATAATGATTATTTGTTAAATAATGAAAACGTCTACTTCATTATTTATAAATAATTTTTTTCGAGTACGCCATTATTTTCATTATTTATAAATAATCATTATTTAATGTTCGAGTTTTCCATTATTTATAAATAAAGATTATTTGTTAAATAATAAAATATCTACTTCATTATTTATAAATAATAATTTTGTTTCAATATCCCATTATTTATAAATAACCATTATTTATAAACAATTTTTACAGTTTGCCATTATATACAAATAATCATTATTTATATACAAATAACCATTATTTATAAATAATGGAAAACTCGCTATAACATGCAAATGTGGGACCGCCCATGATATGAATATTCATGATGCGATTTCCTTTTTCGTGATTTTTCTTCACAAATTTTTGTCCATTTCCTCTTCATAATGACATTTCTTGAAGCAATTTTCTAGGGATATGGTCTGATTGTAATATTCTTCATTTTCTATATAACTTCGTCTTCGTAGAAATATCAAAAAGTGTAATTTTATACGATTTTTCCTACAGTTCACAATCCCCATAGGCGCGCGTGTATTTCACCTTTTCTCTCTGATCGTAGGAACAATCCAAGGGTTCATTACATGTTGTCGCGCACAGAAAAATCAAGCCATATAAGTTGCGTGTTGTGGACACCAGAAGTGAGATCCCAGCACGCGAGACCCACTTGTTAGAAATCCACTGAAAAATGCAGTTCATGGTGCGACCTTATAGTATACGGTACCTCGCAATACGTGTGAGTGGGAACAACCGGTGAATCGACGAAATGCTCTTCATCGAAATATTACGTTGGTTGGTCCCCGGAACTGTCGGGCGGATTTAGCCCGAAATCCGGATCCTTAAAGGGGAATCCAGCCTTGGCCATAAAATGTTGTGTTGGGAAGGAGAAAAATAAATTTCACATAATGGCGAAAGTTTGAAAGAAATCGGACAAGCAATAAGAAAGTTATAGCTGCTTGAAAATTGAGATCACTAATAGTATGTGGATTTCAAATTGGCAACTGGGTAAGAAAATTATGACAAGGGGCAAGGACAACTTTCCCATAGGCCATGTACTTTATTATCAGGGATTTGTGGTTTTCTCCTAAGTACCCATTCCCCTTGGGCAGTAATCTAAGTATAAACCAGGTAGTATATTGTTTTATGTCCTCATGAAAGAAAAATATAATTTGAAATAAAACTTTTGGGAAAAATTACATTTTAGCCATAATATGTATTGGAGTACATGGAAGAGTAGTCCTCGCCTTACATCACTATGACATCCCATATGCGGCCAATTTGAACTCTCCATGGGTATAGTGATTACCAATATTTACAACTTTTAAAAATTCATAACTTTATTGTTGTTTGTCCAATATTGTTCAGACTTTCACCTATCAACTTGTCTGATTTTTCTTTTTCTTATAAAAACAGTTTTTATTTGGGTTGGATTCCCCTTTAATGGAAGTGGATCAAGTGCATATGAGCTGAGAGAGTGAGTGCATCAGGCCCTTCTACTTTCTATAATTTTTTTTTTTTTTTGTTTTTGTTAAGTTAATTTTTCCCCAAAATGCTCGCAACGACAATACGGGGGCATGATGACCCCTAAATTTTTGAAAACTTATTTTTCTATTGAAAATTATCACAAAATTCACCAAAAGTGTGCACGAAAGCCTTCATATTTCACTTTTAAAACTCCAAAAAGTGCCCAAATGACAAGCTTGGTCGCTTCGTTGTGTCGCTTTCAACTTGAGAACGAGTTTACGCGCATGCTCCCCCCCACCCCCCCCCCCCCCCCCCGAAAGAAATTCTGTGTAGGCCTACGGCCATGCTCAAAAGAGCCTGGCATATTGATTTATATATAATTTTCATTTTCATAATTTTTAGATTTTTATCTCATTATCACCATGGCCTCACGCAGAATTTATTCAGGGGGGGGGGGAGCATGACGCGCATAAACTTTCTTTAAAAAAAACCTTGAAAGTGAGACAACCACGCGACCAAGCCAAAATGACAAGCTTGGTCGCTTCGCTGTCTCGCTTTCAACTTGAGAGCGTTTACGCGCGTCTGCCCCCACCTCCCGAAAAAAATTATGTGAAGGGCCATGCTCAAAAGAGCATATGGCACCATTGATTTATATATACTTTTCATTTTCATTATTTTTATCTCATTATCACTATGGCCTTACGCAGAAATTTCCGGGGGGGAGCGAGCATGACGTGCGTAAACTTTCTCAAAAAAAATCTTGAAAAAGCGAAGCGACCAAGCTTGTCATTTGAGCTTGGTCGCGTCACTGTCTCGCTTTCAAGATTTTTTTAGAAAGTTTACGCGCGTCCTGCCCCCCCCCCCCGGAAAAAAATTATGCATAAGGCCATGATGATAATGTGATTAAAATAATGAAAATGAAAAGTATATATAAATCAATGGTGCCATAAGCTCTTTTGAGCATGGCCGTTCACATAATTTCTTTCGGGAGGTGGGGGCAGATGCGCGTAAACGCTCTCAAGTTGAAAGCGAGACAGCGAAGCGACCAAGCTTGTCATTTTGGCTTGGTCGCGTGGTTGTCTCGCTTTCAAGGTTTTTTTTTAGAAAGCTTATGCGCGTCATGCTCCCCCCCCCCCCCCCCCCGAAAAAAATCTGCGTGAGGCCATGGTGATAATGAGATAAAAATCTAAAAATAATGAAAATGAAAAGTATATATAAATCAATGTGCCAGGCTCTTTTGAGCATGGCCGTACACATAATTTCTTTCGGGGGGGGGGGGGGAACATGCGCGTAAACTCGTTCTCAAGTTGAAAGCGACACAGCGAAGCGACCAAGCTTGTCATTTGGGCACTTTTTGGAGTTTTAAAAGTGAAATATGAAGGCTTTCGTGCACACTTTTGGTGAATTTTGTGATAATTTTCAATAGAAAAATAAGTTTTCAAAAATTTAGGGGTCATCATGCCCCCGTATTGTCGTTGCGAGCATTTTGGGGAGAAATTAACTTAACAAAAACAAAAAAACAAAAAATTATAGAAAGTAGAAGGGCCTGATGCACTCACTCTCTCAGCTCATATGCACTTGATCCACTTCCATTAAGGATCCGGATTTCGGGCTAAATCCGCCCGACAGTTCCGGGGACCAACCAACGTAATATTTCGATGAAGAGCATTTCGTCGATTCACCGGTTGTTCCCACTCACACGTATTGCGAGGTACCGTATACTAAGGTCGCACCATGAACTGCATTTTCAGTGGATTTCTAACAAGTAGGTCTCGCGTGCTGGGATCTCACTTCTGGTGTCCACAACACGCAACTTCTATGGCTTGATTTTTCTGTGCGCGACAACATGTAATGAACCCTTGGGTTGTTCCTACGATCAGAGAGAAAAGGTGAAATACACGCGCACCTATGGGGATTGTGAACTGTAGGAAAAATCGTATAAAATTACACTTTTTGATATTTCTACGAAGACGAAGTTATATAGAAAATGAAGAATATTACAATCAGACCATATCCCTAGAAAATTGCTTCAAGAAATGTCATTATGAAGAGGAAATGGACAAAAATTTGTGAAGAAAAATCACGAAAAAGGAAATCGCATCATGAATATTCATATCATGGGCGGTCCCACATTTGCATGTTATAGCGAGTTTTCCATTATTTATAAATAATGGTTATTTGTATATAAATAATGATTATTTGTATATAATGGCAAACTGTAAAAATTGTTTATAAATAATGATTATTTATAAATAATGGGATATTGAAACAAAATTATTATTTATAAATAATGAAGTAGATATTTCATTATTTAACAAATAATCTTTATTTATAAATAATGGAAAACTCGAACATTAAATAATGATTATTTATAAATAATGAAAATAATGGCGCACTCGAAAAAATTATTTATAGATAATGAAGTAGACGTTTTCATTATTTAACAAATAATCATTATTTATAAATAATGGGAAACTCAACAAATTATTTATAAATAAAGAAATGTGCACTGGCATTGTTAATAAATAATTATTATTTATAAATAATAGAAAACTTATTTATAAATAATGGAAAAATGAATTACAATTATCTATAAATAATGAAGTATGTAGTGTCATTATTTATAAATAATGAAAAACGAAAATCATTATTTATAAATAATAAAAGGCAAATAATCATTATTTATAAATAATGAAAAACAATAAATCATTATTTATAAATAATGAAAAACAAATAATCATTATTTATAAATAATGAAAAACAATAAATCATTATTTATAAATAATGAAAGACAAATAATCATTATTTATAAATAATGAAAAACAAATAATCATTATTTATATATAATGAAAAACAAATAATCATTATTTATAAATAATGAAAATCAAATAAACATTATTTATAAATAATGAAAAACAAATAATCATTATTTATAAATAATGAAAGACAAATAATCATTATTTATAAATAATGAAAAACAAATAATCATTATTTATATATAATGAAAAACAAATAATCATTATTCATAAATAATGAAAATCAAATAATCATTATTTATAAATAATGAAAAACAAATAATCATTATTTATAAATAATGGAATGTCGAACTATTATTATTTACAAATAATGAAGTATTACGTGGAATTATATATAAATAATTAGAAATGTTATTTTATATAATAGTAATTATTTACAAATAAAATGTAAATTATATATAAATAATAGTTATTATTCAATAAATAATGATTATATAACAAATAATTGTTCTATATAATATTGGTACAATCGGCGTCTCATAGGTTAGAGCATGTAGCGCGAGCGGCGTGTTATATTATAAGCGGGTACATTCATATTCTTCCTCCAATAGACCATGATCTTTATTAAGGGACAATCGTTTGCATGTCATGGCGATGCTGACAAATGAGTGGAACAGACCCTGTAAGTTCTCAGCTTAAACCACAATTCTATGGATTCATTGTATAGGGTAATCTTGTTCTTGCGGAATTACCATTGGTTTGTATCGTATATCGAAGTTCTGAGGCACAATCAATTTTTACTCTAGCTTGGAGTTCGGATCTCTGCTATGTTTGTTCTTCTCCTCATGCATGTCATGCTCGTTGAGTAGAATTTTTTTTTCATAATTTTTTTTTCATTCTTCTAATGAGCATATCCCCGAATACGTCTGCTATTCTATCATAATTGATTCTTCAAACAGGAATCCGGATCTTCCCGAACTTTCTTCATGAGATTCATCTTTTTATGCTTCAACTTGCCATTTTAGGGAATATTTCAATATCGTTTTAACAGTTGAAACTTCCACACTTTTTGCTGTTGTTAAACACGCGTTTTGTTGTGCCCATCACCGCCCAGTGTAATAACTGTACAGATGATTTGATGATGGATAGATGCATCAGTATTTTGCGCTCCCGTTGTTCCCCGATATTCCTGATACTCCTCATGGAATCGTGTTTCAAGATCGGTCTTGTCAAGGCTATGGGAATCCTGTTTGCGGACCTCTCCAAGTCAATCGAGATGACGTCAGCTGATCTTGGCATTGCATTTGGTCTTTTCTATACGCTTGGGCTTTTGATAAGTAAATATATCATGATACTCTCATATTTTTTGTAACAACTGCCATTTTAGACTCCATTTTTAGAAGCCGTCTTCGATTTTTGGACATACTGGACCACTGGCTGTCCTTTTTACTTGTCCTTATGTATTATTTGATCCCTTAAACCATAGTTTAGACACTACAATCATATCTCTCAGGTGGATTTTTAATGAATTAATTTTTTTTAATGTTAATTTTTCAGTAAAAGCAGTCAATTTAGACTCCATTTTTAGAACCCATTTTGGATTTGTGGACATACAGGACCATTGACCAGGAGCGGTGGAACGTATTTTCGTTTGGGGGGGGCAAAGCGAAAAAAGGGCACTTATATGCCAAAAAGGGCATTTTGGTGCAAACGGAAATTGCATGAGATTATCATCTTTGTGAAGAAGTTGTGTTTTGTAGTAATTAAGTTGAGATTTTTTTTTTTTTTTTCTGATTGATAAGATATATATTTAGGTATAAATTTGTCGCGAGCGAGCGTAGCAAGCGAGAAGTTTGGGGAAAAATTCAAATCTGAAGTTGTAAAACTCGCGTTCGGTCAATTATGGACCTAATTACTATTAAAAGGGTATCCTTGCGAGATGTTGCGCGAATCACGAGCTCAAACTTTTTTAAATTTTATGTAATAAGACATGAAAAATAAACATTCCAAGCAGTTTTTGTAATCATGACAAAAGGATGTGTATGTTAAATTAATTAATTAAATTAACGCGAGCACAAAGCGCTAGCTGATTTTTTTAATATACTGACCAGAAATGGAACTTTTTAAAGACTGCATTTACTTACTCGTGAATAGGATTCGGGCTACATATCTCACAATCGACTAATGCGAGCACGAAGCGCGAGCTGAAAATTTGTGATATTCTAACCAGAAAACTGGACGTTCTAGGCTTTTTATTAATCAGGAACAGAATGACTACCTTAATAAACAATAATTTGTGCGAGCGCAAAACACGAGCAAAAAATGTTCTTACAATTTCCCCAGGTGCTAGGTCTAAATAATGATTTAAAAAGTCGGCTCGCGCTTCGCGATCGCATTTTGTAAAGTACGATCCATATCCACTTCACAATTCTACGATGCTTGAAATATTGCTTAAATTGACCCTTTTCATATGGTTAAATCAATTTTTTCAGCTCGCGCATTATTGATTTTCATAATAAACGAATTGTATTTAGAATGCCTCGATTGTAGGTATAAATCTCAAAAACACGCGCACACATGTTTATTGAGATACGTAGTTTGTTCTTTATTCAAAACGTGCTTCAAGTATCCAGTTTCATATCAGAATATCAAACATTTTCTCCTCGCGCTTCGCGTTCGCATTATTAATGTAGGAAGATACACAATTAGTCATCATCTTCATGATTTACAAAACGTGTGTCCCGTTTTAGGTCTCGCATGAAATGTTTAGTTGTCCTGTTTATGATTAGAAAAAGAGCTTAGAATGTCAATTTTTTAGGTCAGAATGTCACAAATGTTCAGCTCGCATTATTTCATTGTTGAAATATGAATCGTTGTCATGGGTAACTGCAAACAGTCCTTAACAGGTCCCTTTTCGATCACGCCAGAATGTATATTAAAAATTTCTGCTTCTGCGATTCGTGCTCGCAGTAATTATTTAGTGACATACACATTTTGTTCACGCTCACAATCATTGCTCAGAATGTTCAATTTTCAGGAAAAAAGTTCCTCAAAAATTAGATCGCGCTTCCCATTCGTACTATTCAATTGAGACTAAGAAGTGATTGTTAGGACTATTCCTTCAATAAACAAATAAAAATCATATTTGAGAGATCGATCGGAGAAAACATGGGTTAAAATCTTTTTCGCCCCCCTCCCCTATTGGCGAAAGCTGGATCCGCCCCTGGTTTTGAAAACATTATAATGTTGTTTACGATTAATGTTCTAAAAATGTTATTTTAATTTTGTTAAGAAAATGTCTTAAATATGGTATCTTACTGATGTTTCAAATGAATGTTTTCAAAATGTTTTCAGAATATTAATTGGTTTCAAATTGAAGTTCATCTTTACAACTCTATCACACAACCCATATTATTCTATCCTATATCCTAATCCTATCCTAATCTTAAACCTATCAGTCTATATCCTACACCTATCCACTGAATCTGTGCAGACGACTTTCCAATACTTGGCAAAATACGGTTAATAACAATTTTCTCTATTTGACCTTGAAAACTTCACGTATGAATTATTTATTTTATGAAAATGATATGGTAATCAAGATACATACTTCAACCATGTCTTTGTATTTTATTCTGTAGGGATCCCATGCTATACATGAATAGTCTACACGTGAACAAATTAATGTTTAAAAAAACTGTTTGAAATAGATATTGGACAATTAACGAAATTCCTTCTAATGATTCCCATTATTTTGGTGCATCTTATTTGTAAATCCCTGCATTGGCCGTTCAGGTATAGAGAATCGTTTATTAAGATACCTAAATATTTTTCAGGTTTAACATTTAAATAGTTCCTGTCCATTAATAGAATACTTATATGGTTTTTTCATGTTTTTTGTGACATTTTTATAATGTTACACTTATATTAAAGTCGAGGTTCCACCCTCAGACCATTTGCTTAAAACTTTTAATATTGTAGTATTTCGCAATCATTAACATTGAGAATAGGACCCAATACTAAACAATCGTCTGCGTATAATCGAATAGTGGATGAGATATTATTAGGCATATCATTTACAAAGCATAAAAATGACACCGGACCTAAAATTGTCCATTTGCATGCTTGGGAACACCCGATTGAACTTTGCACCATGAAGAACATTCACCATTTATAACGAATCTTTGGTAACGGTTTTGTAAAAAAAATCAAGATCCATTGTAATTTTTTAGAAGTAGCACCATACATTTCTAGTTTTGTGCGTAAAATAATAACAATAAAATGATACGTATAAGACACATTTTCAGGAAAATTTACATTTAGGTCTAAATGTTATATATATATCAGTTGACATGCACTCGTATTTACTTAAAATGTCAGGGAGCCGGTGCCTAAAATAATAGTATAGACATGACGTGACCAAAATGGAGATTTATATGTGTCATGAAGCAGGACTCAGTATTGCACGACAGTATATTCTTTAGTGCTAATGATGTCAGCTAAATGATTGCTGACTTAAGGGATAAATCTTTAGCACAAGTCATGCGTAATTTAGGAAGAGCTTTATGAAACAGCCCGGGGGTCGAAAAGGGTATATCGGCTACAATAATAAATAAAAAAAATTCAATGCATGAGGATTGATAAGAAGCTATAGAGCGGACCTCAACTGAGTATAAAAGACCCTTTTTTCATAAATTGTTAATATACACCAGCGCGCTACTTACACTGCCACGACCACACATGCTAGCCACGAATTGAGCCGAAATACAGTCAAATTAATTTTTCATGAGATATTCCTGTTTATTGGAAGGGCGTCCTATAAAATCTTGTTCTAATGTTATCCTGAGACCATTCCAATTGTTATTCTCATACTTATTTTGTTGTTGTTGATAACTTACATGCCTGTTAATTTGTGTTCTGTTTTCCCATTCTACTCTATCAATAATGATGATTTTCTTAACTGTGTAAAACAAACTAACAATCAACTTATAACATATGATGATTTAAATAATATGAGTGAAGATATAAGACTAAATGATTCTGCTCCCATTCTCGATTTTGAATTTGATCAACAATATGTAAATGATTGCAAATACTGTTCTGACGATGACTTCAAAGAATCTATTGACCCTAATTTGGTACAGTTCAGTGCTATCCACTTTAACTCGAGGAGCATGGTAACAAATTTCAATCAAATTTCTGCGTACCTGAGCAGCCTTTCTTTGAATTTTACGGTTATAGGTATAACGGAGACTTGGTTAAACCCAGAAAACGAAAATCGGTTCATATTTGATGGTTATAACTTTGTCAATAATAATAGAAAAGACGGTAGAGGAGGAGGCGTTGGAGTATATTTAGATGAACGACTACTCTATCAATTGCGCAATGATCTAAATCCGACATGTTCTTCATGTGAATCTATTTTCATTGAAATCAATATACCTAATGTTAAAAGTATTATAGTTAGAATAATCTACAGGCCCCCGAAATCTAATCTACGTCAATACGCTGAATATTTTTCCGATTTATTGCAAAAACTTTCAAAAGAAAACAAACAAATATATCCACTTGGAGATTATAATAATTTATTGAATATGACTTCAAACAGTACTATTGATTTAATGAATACAATTGCATCATATGGCTTTTATATCAAAATTAACTTGCCAACTCGTGTAACTAATACATCTCAATCTATTATTGGCAATATATTAACAAATGAAAGTGATATTATCTCGGGTGTGCTTTATTCTCCAATAACTGATCACATGCCAATTTTTTGTTACAAGAAAGGAATACTTAAGAATGATTCAGCCAAATATTACACTTCAGGGAAAATCAATGAATCAACGATCAATAGTTTTTTTTGTTGAACTGTATAATGTTGACTGGAGTGAAGTATTAGCATGTATCGATGCTGACAAATCTTATAATTTATTCATGAAAATTTTCATCAAACTTTATGATAAACATTTTCCTCTTCAACAACAAAAAAGGAGAAGAAAAAATGAAAAACCGTGGGTGACCAACCAAATTTTAAGATTAATTTAAAAAAAGAATAAATGTTTCAAAATATTTTGCAAAACTAAACTTGCCAGAGAAAATTTTAAAAAATCAGAAATAAACTTATTAATATCATTCGTATATCTCGTCAAGAATATTGCAAAAAATATTATATATGAATCAGAATAGTATAAAAAAAGACATGGAAAACTATTAATGAGTTATTAGGTAAAAAGAAAAAATCTGATCCCCAAAATGTTTAAATGTAATCAAAAAATGTATTCTCAACCAAATGAAATATCTGATGCATTCAATTAGTATTTTGTAAATATTGGAAAAAATATTAGTGATATGGTCCCTTAATCTATTAATTCTTCTCATTTTTATTGTCGAACAAATGTGGTTGGTTCCTTCTTTTTATCACCTGTACATATAAGTGAATTAATTAATATTTGCAAATGCCTTAAAAGTAGTGCAAGTTGTGGAATTGATAACGTAAATTGTAAAGTTGTTAAGCGTATCATTTATGCCATTGTCTTGCCTTTAGCTCATGTATTTAATCTGTCTTTTGCAGCTGGGAAAGTACCTTCAAAACTCAAAGAATCTAAAGTAATTCCCGTTTTTAAGAAAGATGACCCAGATAAATTTGTAAATTATAGACCAATTTCCCTCTTACCATATTTCTCTAAATTACTTGAACGACTAGTATATAATCGATTACATAAGTTTTTAAACAGTAATGATATCTTAAGCGATTCTCAATACGGATTTCGACCCACTTATTCCTGTGAGTATGTTCTTTTAAAAGTTAAACAAAAAATAATGGATTCATTTATTGCTGACGAACATATAATTGGGGTTTTCTTAGATCTATCTAAAGCTTTCGATTCTATGGACCATTCATTACTTTTATTTAAACTTAATCAATATGGAATTCGAGGGATCGCGTTAGACTGGTTTAGGGATTATCTTTTAAATAGGGTTCAACATACATTTGTCCACGGTGTCTTATCTTCTTCATTAAATGTTTCCGTTGGGGTATCGCAAGGATCAATTTTAGGCCCCTTGTTATTTCTTCTATATATAAACGACCTTTGTAAATCATCTAATTTGTTAACCTTTTATCAATTAGCTGATGACACAAGTATTTTTTATTCTTCTAAAGATTAAAATAATACCATCCACATCCTGAACAATGAACTCCAAAATGTTTCCGACTGGTTAAAAGCAAATAAGTTGTCCCTGAATATCAATAAAACTAGATGCATCTATTAAAAAAAAATCTTTAACACAAACCCATACTTACAAATCTAATAATTATAATCCAATTGACAACGCTCATATTTATATCGACAATAAACGTATCGAATTAAGTAATTCCATTAACTTTTTAGGTGTCACATTGGATATTCTTTTGAGTTTTAAGTACCATATGATACATGTATTACATAAGATAAGTAGGAATACTGGTTTAATTTACAAACTTAAGCATAGTTTGCTTCATAAAAATCTGATAACTCTATACCATTCCATAATTTTCCCTTATTTTAAATATTGCAATATTGTCTGGGCTACCAATGTAACCTCATATGAATTGGACTCAATATTCAAAATTCAAAAGAAATGTTTAAGAATAATTACCAATTCCCATTACTTAGCACCATCCGCACCTTTATTTAAGAAACTATCCTTACTTAATATATATGATATTAATAAGCAAGAACTCGCAATATTTATGTTTAAGTACAAGAAGAGGTTATTACCCACTCCTTTTTCAGATCTTTTTCAATACAATAACCAAGTTCATAATCATAATACCCGTTCTTCCAATAAATTTCATTTATGGTCTATCAAGTCTAGTCACGAAGCTAAATCATTGAGTTATGTAGGTCCCAAACAATGGAATGAGATTCCCCAAATAATAACTAATTCACAATTTATATCTTCCTTTAGAAAGCAGTACAAAAAAATTCTAGTAAATGATTATTAATTTTCACAGTTGATATCAATGCATTACTTGTACCGTTTTTAACCCCCCCCCCTCCTTCAATTCGTGTCTTTTTGTATTCTAAGTTTTTTTCTCCCTGTTCCTGCATTGTTTTTACAATAATAATATGACATTCTGTTTCCCTTTAATTAACATTGTTGTGTTTTTACTACGTTTTGGCGATCCAGTCTTACAGGTTTCTTATAACCTTCATGGAAAGCCACGCAATTTATTTTATTATCTAATCACATTATCTGATGTTTCTTTGTATTTTTATCCTATTTGCGAAATAAAGATTGAATTAAATTGAATTGTACGGATCCATTCTTGGGTGAACAAGGTGGAGGCTGTTCCGTGACAGGCACAACCATAATCCTGGCATTTGGTGACCCTTATTGTGCATTTGTGCTCGAATTTCCATTTCACATAATGGGATGTACTTTAACCCTAATTATGCCGGAGCCACTCCCGCCCCTTGACGTTTCTCGTCGCGATGTTATATGACTCCTTTCCTTCGAGAGTCCTGCATCTTTTAAGACGTAAAGGTTTTTGTGACGCCCGGGTCTGAAAATTGCTCAAAAACGCGATTCTGTGAAAAATTTTGTTTTAACCAAATATCATTAATGTATGAATATTCTTGCTTTTAATGATTCAAAATACTAGTAAGTGTTACTGGCAAACTTTATTGAAAAAATTGTAAAAAATAAAAGACCAAAAAAGCAAATAAATACATAAGAATTTGCCAAAACATAAGAAATTGATCTGATATGTTCATTTTTAAGTAATATGCTAAGAACTCTATATAAAACAGTTTCTACAGTAAACTTTTTGACATTTTTTTTTTTTTTTTTTTTTGGGGGGGGGCTTTATCGGGGAAGTTGAGCATACTAATTACACATCATAAAGTTATCATAATTAACTAATTAATATTCAAACGTTTAAAAAAATCCAAAATTTGCGGCATCAGTCTTCATTGATCAGTCATGTCAGTTGTTTTCTCTTATATTTTTTTTTCATTCTTTTTCTTATTCCCCACCTTTTCCCCTATCTTTTGCACCTCAACCCGACTGGAAGTGGCGTTTGGAGCAAGTTCTTTTGCAAATTTCAAATAAGCTATAGATAACCATGTAGTAGGTCCATGGGTTGACCAAACAGAATCGTGAAAAAAGATATAAGCATATCAAATTTCATAACTACTTACAAAATTTACTAATTTCAGCATTACCGGGCAATTTGCGCTATTGTAGACCTCACTCATTATAACGAAATACGCATAATTATGGTAATATTTTGTATAATTGTGCGTGTTCTTTAATTGCGTGAATCTAAGATGAATTTACTTTTAATATTACTCGAATTCTTGTTATCTCTGTTTGCTGATGCTCGATATGCCCACGAAACGTACCAATGCATTATTAAGAAATGGACAAGCTAAATTAGAATCTGATTATAATCTTGTTGCTCCGAGCGTGCATGGGTAGTAGGTCCATTCTCCGATAAACTGTCGCCAAATGAAAATGTCTGCATTACATAAGGGTAATGAGAATCACTGAACATCCCGTGCGAGTTTCAGGTCACATGACAAAGGTCAATGAACTTTGGCCATGTTGGGATAATTGTTGAATTGCCATCATACCTTTGAATGTTTATGGATAAAGTTCATAAAATGTGGATATAGGGGTAATCATATATCACTGATCATACTGCACAAGACTTAGGTCACATGATCAATGCCAAATGTCATTTAGGGTTAATGAACGTTTTATGTTATTATATGAATTATGTTTGTTGTGAATAATAATGATAAATAATAATAACGGTATATTTACACAGGGTAGCCACTTCAGTTCCGAATAATTATTTGATAGTCGTTATCAAAGTCAGCACTGCTGCTATATTAATTGAATCGCGTTATGCTCCAATTGTTTTCCTTTCAAAAGCGGGTGTGAATTAACTTGTCTGTTAATCGAAACTATTTCATTCTTTTAATTACATTTCGTTCATTTGTTTTGCCATACGATAAATGCTGGGAAGCTACTCGCATATGACGTCACAAATGAAAATAAAATAAAATCTTGTCTAATCTCTGATGGATTTGCCTGAAACCTTCAGTAACATTTTTCTGCTATTTTTACAATAATATTTTTGTCAGGGTGAACTCCCTCTATATACTAATTGAAGCTGGAACAAAATTCATCGTCTTCGAATCCGTTATAATTAATTCTTTCTTTCTTTGTTATTTTTCTTCAGCTCCATTTGTGGCTTCTGTCATCACCCGAACCTCGCATCCCCGGATTCTTCTAATATTTGGCGCCACTATGGGGAGTAGTCCTATCATCATTGCATCTCAAGCGACAAGCAGTTGGCATTTGTTTCTCGCTTTTGCGATATCAGGTAGCGTGCAGGAAAAAATATATATTGTTCTATCTTTAGTTTTGCTGCCTTTTCGATTTTCGTGAGAACACTTTTGCAGTTTTATAATAAAGATTAATTTTTGAAAGGTTTCGTTCTTTTTCTTCACTCCGATCCCGTAGATTGGTACTTCGGGCAAGCCCCCCCCCCCCCCCCACACACACACACACACGTACACCCACACACGCATACATATATGACCTAACTACACCGCGTTATACCTATCTTCATCAGGGTTCGGTTTTTAGTTGTTGTTTTTAGAGACAATGGCGAAAAAACACGCTTGAATATCGACTGATAAAGACACCCCCCCTATAATCCGATAATTGAAATGAATTAATGTCTTCTTTGTCGCCATCGATTAAGCACGCTGATTCAACTTTGAAACACATGTTGACTTTCATCAAATTCAGAATCAATGCTCTTTTGTTATTTGTTTATTCGGCGCTGAGTAAAAATAATCACAATGTCTAGTGAAAAGTTTGGCATTTCCCATGCACTTCGCGTTTAGACAACGCTGGATTGGTAAGAATTCAGACAATACAGGATTCTAACTTACAGAGGTGATAGGGGACAGTGGCGGCACCAGAAGGGGCAAGTGGGGGGGGGGGCAGAAGATAATGTTTGGGGCAGGGACCGTTTTCATTTTTCCAATATATGGGGCAGCTGGGGGCGATTGTTTTTTAAATGATTTTAAATAAGTGTTTGATACCGGAAAATAGTAAAATAGCCTTAATGACGGACATACTTAGGCCTAGCTTTTCGTCATGCACTCATCGGAGTAAAATCGCATGAATGACTAAAACACTGGAGCAAAACAATATATAATAGAACCGAAACTAGACAACGGACGCTAAATGGCGAGCCATGATTGGCTGTCAATGTAACCAAGTTAGGCTTAGTACCGGCCAGTATATTGAAGCGAAGCAACTAAAATAACGCGAGGGTTCTAACGAACCGCTTTTGGCGGCACAGAATTGGGTCTGTTAGCTGGATATACGCTGAATCGAGCATGCGCAAATGAGTGAAACTTCTTGCTCGGCTGAGCACCTTATACCAAGATGAATAATATTGTTCAGCCCATGCTTGGTTGCTCAGCAATCGGTTACCAATAATACTACCAACATCCGTCGCAGTACTAGCGGTACGTTTTCTGCATGAGCGCAGAGGTTTTGAACGCGCGCTAATTCGACAATCCCCACTTTTCGTTGGGCAACGCAGACGGACTTTACGACGGTATATTGATTTTGGAAGAGACTTTTGGGCCCGTCGTCATGGTCGTAAAACACTGTCCTGCAATGCAAGTTGTGTGACATGATATTTTTTTTCGTTTCGCATCTGCAACGGAAACATTCAATCTAAGTTTCGTGTGCAAAATTCTGGTTGTTACTATAGTAACAGCGATATATCCGGTTCAGGACGACTTTCCAGAGCAACATTTGGTTCCTCCCAGAGCTCGAGAAGCCGCCCGGCGGCCCACTTCCATTGACGAGTGGATACCAGGCGCGACCACGCGTAAATAGGAAAAGAGTGGGCAAGTACGTTACGTATAGGTCTCTGTAACGTTATAAGGGTGTCAAAAACGGGTGAAAAAAAATACTGAAAAAGGGATATAGTATTTCCAATACTCGTAGGGTTTCACAAGCCACATACTTGTTAAGGGATGCATTTTCATAATCTGGAAAAGACTTGCTTCTCTTGTTTAGGGTACTATTCGAAACCCCATGGTCGCGCCTGGTATCCACTTGTCAACGGAAGTGGTCCCCCCCCCCCGGAATTTGAATCTAATCCCCCCCCCCCAAAAAAAAAAACCGCATATTCGGATGGTTTTCAGACGGATAGGCCTATTGCATATGCTGTGTACATATCAACGCATGCGAAATGGTTTAGCTGGAGAGGTGATCCGACCCATGGAATCAATTGCCAGTGATGGTGATCCACCAATTATCCACATTAGATGCAATATTGATTCGATGGACTGCAATGATTTATATCTAAGTCTGAATTCAGTAAGTTTTTCCTCAATTATGTACTCGATTTGTTTGAAAAACCACTTTCTTATCCATGTCATAATCTACGATTCGCATGTCTCCAGCCAGCTGCCATAGTCATGATAGTACAGCTAGCCCCGCCGTCGCGCCCCACCGAGAGCTCAGGCGGGCATATGCAATGATGATCAGTCGTACATGCATGAAAGTGGGATTTAAACAATTTGGAATGGCATGTTGGTGTCGCATGAAAGAATTTTGCACACGAAACGCAGATCTATAGGGCCTGTAACACAAAGTTTTGCAATGATTGTAGAACAGTTTTCTACGTTCGATTCTATTGACTATAGTGTACGATCAATCTTAAAAATCGAGTCTATGATTAATCGTTAAAGACCCTGACCGGTGTAAAAACAGTCATATATCAAAATAAAGGTAATGATTCATACAATACAAATATACCAAAAATATTACATATATCTCCTTCCATTTCTGACAAATATTAAATAAAAATCAAAGAAACTGCTCCTCCAAAGTACGCTTCGATTGAGCACCCCCATGTCGCCTGGAAATGATGACGTCACGTTGTGTCAGGAGGGTTGTGATTCCATAGGTTTGTGTACAAAAGCATTGGGTATTTTCTTCCATTTCCATGTTATGAATCCATATTTTTTTTTCGTTTCAGATGAAAATGGCACTCAAAATTATTCACTGTTCAAATTGTTGTAAACCTACAACTATTCACTATACCTTTTTTGTGATTTCTTTGTTTGGCTCTTATTGGGCCTAAATTGCTATGTCAGGAAAAGTTGTTATACATAATCTAAATGCAGATAGAATTGAAATCTGCGCCAAATAAGCAGGAAATAAAATATGGCAAAAACTAGTTAAAAACTGTAGATTTCATAAATTCAAGCTTGTGGGTAAAAATATATGTGATATCCCTTTGTGATAGAAGTGAAGAGAATGAAATGCGTTATCTGGAAAGCAAAAAATCACCCAGTTTTTCTGTGTACAAACCTATGGAATCACGACGCTTCTTACACAACGTGACGTCACGGTCTCGAGGCAGGTGAAAAGCACAATAAAGCCTATTTTCTAAGCGGGGTTCGAAGCCCGATAATTGGAATATTCACAAGCAAAATACTCAGCTGGGAAGCGGTGAAAATGCATAAAGCATACCTTGCTGTATTTAGTAGCTTATAAGCTTTCGATTGGTATATAATTTATCAATTTCATTTTCGGGTCCGGTCTGGATCTTTAACTTTTGTGTTACCGGACCCTAATGTCGCGTCCCAGAGTTTTGCGAAAACTCGCTAATTTCGGATAGAGGTTGGCACATGTTGGCTAATTGCGATCTGCTAATGTACGCCGTATGTACCGAGCTTCACAACGGCACTTAAACTCGTAAATAACATTACTGCAGTGAGAGATAGGGAGCACGCACACTGCACAAACCCACACAGACACCGGTCTTTGGACGCAAGATATGCCCAATCTATATCAAACTGCCGTGGCGAGGAAAAGCTTCCCAAAAGTTTGAGACGGACATTAAGAAAGCAATATCTAGTGCATTCCCTAGCGTTGAAGCGCGGGTGGTATTTAATTACCACACACAAACTGATATCGGCTATTGAAGGACAAGTCCATCCCAACAAAACATTTATTTGAATAAAAAGATAAAAATCCAACAAGCATAACACTGAAAATTTCATCAAAATCGGATGTAAAATAAGAAAGTTATGACATTTTAGAATTTCGCTTAATTTAACAAAACAGTTATATATACATGTACATCCTGGTCGGTATGCAAATGAGGAGACTGATGACGTCATCCACTCACTATTTCTTTTGTATTTTATTATATGAAATATTCTAATGTTCTCCTCATTGTCAAGTGAAACAGTGATTAATTCCTCCCTATATATGTGGAATTAGCATTGTTTAATACTATATGGTTCAGTCAAGTCGGTCCTTATGGTCAAATCTGTAAAAAAATGAAATATTGCATAATTCAAACAATAAAAAACAAAAGAAATAGTGAGTGATGGACATCATCGACTGACTCATTTGCATGTCACTGAGTTGTGCATATCACTGTTTTGTGAAAAAAAATAAAGTGGGGATGCAAGGGGGGGGGGCAAAGACAAAATTTGTTTTTACAAATCAAAGGAGGTAAAGATGTATTTAGGATATTAATAATTTAGTAGTATTACCACTGAATAACGGTATATTTACCAATTAAGGGTAGCCAATTCAGTTCCGAAAACTGATATCTCAGCGGGAACTGCTATGATTATTACCCCACTTTTGCTCTGCTATCTATAGGCGCTCAACCATTCAAGGATTTTTTTCCTATCGGGTACCCATTCACCTCACCTGGGTTGTGTGAAGCACAATGTGGGTAAATTTCTTGCTAAAGGAAAACACGCCATGGCTGGGAATCGAACCCACGTCCCTCAGATTGAAAGACGAGAGTCATAACCACCAGACGACGACTCAACCCAAATAGATTTTCCTTTACTCTGGTTTTAAGAAAAGTGATGATAACATTGTTCCAACAAGAATGTATGTGTATCATTACTCAGATTGTATTTTTGATTATGCTTTTTTTATCTCCATTATCACAGGGGCTGGCTACTGCGTTTTGCGCATGACCTGCCTGACTGCACTTGATAGACTTGCTGGGGAGCACTTCAACCTCTTGTTTAGCCTTTCGACTTGCGGATACTCGGCGGGTATGATTCTATTCCCTTTCCTGGCTGAGGAATTGTTGATGACCTACGGCTGGCGAGACGTTTTTCTCATCTTGGGAGGATTCATGTTAAATGGAATTCCATGCGCTCTGGCCATTCAGATAACTCAGGAAACATTCAAGATAAGAGATAAAGAGGAGTTGCAAAGACGAGACCAAGTCGATTATGATACTTCTTTGGCCGGAAGTAATGGTTGCTATCCTGATGAAGCAACGGAGAAGGGTTTTGTTGATGCCGTCACTGACACTGATCTGTTATTGACTCCTTCAGCAGGCCATGATACTGTGGACGTCGGTGTGGACCAGACCTTGCCAAATGATGAAGCATCTCCTACAAGATACTTGGATTATATAGCCAGTTTCCCAGGAAAGGTTACATCCTGGTTTCGACACATGGGATTTTACGACGACCCATTTTCCCTCTTCATTTTTCTTTCAATTGCTATGTTGTTTTTCGTGTATAATGGATGGCATGATTTTCTAGTACCACACGCTCTCCAAAGAGGAATCTCTGAACGAAATACGATCATCTTAACCTTCGTCGCCGCTGTTGGGAACTTCTCTGTACGGCTCATCATCGCTTCCCTAACTCACAACTCTGTTGACCCAATCAGCATTTTCCTCGTTTTATCCATCATGGACATGGTGTCGTTGGCGTGTGATGTATGCTTACCTTATTATTATGTCATGTTGGTGACGTCACCTTGTTCAGCTGCCGCCATTGCTGGAAGAGCTATTATGGGAATCATCATCATAAGGAATCGCGTCTCCTCTGAAAAACTTCCTATGGCTTTAGGTGTGAACAACGTCGTAGAAGCTTTTGGATTTTTCCTTGGTGGATACCTATCAGGTGTGAATGGGTTATTTATGAGGCATTTCAGGTGAAAATTAATGTATAATGGGATATTTGGTTTGTCCTAAATTATGTTCTAGACCTACCAGCAAAACGAGTAAGGCTGGTCCGAGATCAC
Source organism: Lytechinus pictus (assembly GCF_037042905.1). NCBI lineage: Eukaryota > Metazoa > Echinodermata > Echinoidea > Temnopleuroida > Toxopneustidae > Lytechinus > Lytechinus pictus. Next base: position 28,300,462 of record NC_087254.1, read on the forward strand.
TAGAACTCAACTATTCAAAGCCAGTATAAGTGCATTTTTACTTTTTGTAATAAGAAATTTCTGTACAAAAGGTCTTTTCTTCAATTTCTTGCAGTCTAATGGGAAATTGGCAAGACACGAACAAATGAGTTATTCGGTAAAATAAATTGACATGCTGCAGTTAATTTCAATCTAATTATGGCAGTGGCATATTCAAAAGCAGAACCTTTCCGCCGGATTTTTGTTCTCTTTTGTATTTCTAAGGGGAACAATTTCTAAGACTTCACCAAAATGTTAAATTTGACCTTGAGGTTTTATGACAAAATGGAGTAATCGACAACGGGATTGAAATTTGTTGGGTTGTGTTTCGCGTACAGTAATGCCTTAAAAAAAATTTCTGAATTCATGCATTTCATAAGGTCGTAAGCGTGTTAATGCTTGTATTGGCCGGTTCGATTCATTTTATTAATGGAAAGAGATTCCGGAATAGTGGGAGGTTGGGTAGCGAATAACCAAAGGTTTCCATTTATCAAGTGTCGGATTGAGAACTATGATAATGGTAATAGTGTCCATCCATTCAGAACACTGATCTATTCAATAATGCACAGATCAGTGGTTCAGATAAATTATTATGCAGGTTTATTGATGACCTTTGCTCTTCATGGTTTTCCATTTATTGCTATTTTTTTTTTTCAAAATTAAATGAAGATTGATCACATTTTTCTTCAAAATCTAACAATTTTCCAGTTTGCTTGAAAATACTGGGATTCGGGTGTATTCATTTCGTTGTTAATTTACACATATTGAATGGGTTTCTCCAGGCTGAATATTTTATGATATGAGCAGATAAAGTACGATCAGACAAATAAAATACTGAAATTTTTGTAAATACAATTCATGGCTTTCAACCCAGTAAATAAGATCGCATTGATCGATGTATCTGATAAGTCAGAAAAAATCTAAGAACCAGCAGGATTTGAACCTCTCATCTGCTGATTGCCGGTCAGCGACTGTCCCACCAGGCCATCACTGGTCCATGGCACAGTCACGATGAAAAAAAGAACAAAGCCCTCTGTTGCGATTTAATCTGACATGCATTCTTATATCAGTCCGCCATGGACAATGAAATGGAATGTTAAAGCCTTGCTGGGGAAGATGCATTTTAGTAAATACAATTTATGGCTTTACTGGGTTGAAAGCCATAAATTGATATTTACAAAAATGAATCTTCCCCAGCAAACCTTTAACATTCCTGACTGTTAAAAAAATCATAAGAATCGGATGAAGGATAACAAAGTTATGAATTTTTTAAAGTTTTGAATTATTTCGGTAAAATAGTTTTAAGCTTGTACTTCGTGAATATGCAAGGAGATGATGATGCAATATCCCTACTTGTATTTTTACATTTCATCGCATGAAATTACATTCATTCAAATTTCTTTCTCCGAAGATGTCGAAATATGAATGACTACTGATTTTATATGTCGGATAATTATTGCTAAAACGTATATTGCTACAAGTGAGACGTGCTTTACACAAGTAGGCGTATATGATGTCCAATAATTATGATCTCAAGTAGGGAAAGTGGGGACTTGACATCATCAGCCCACCTAACGCATATTCATGGCGCCATCCATTATGAATGTTTTCACAAGACATTGTTAAACTTCAAATTCATCGTTTGAATCATCTGCTCATTTAGAAAGTATTTTCAACCTGGAGTTCCCCTTTAAGCAAAGGGCGGATCCATGATTTTTAAAAAAGGGGACACATTTTCCCGATGAAATTAGACAAGCAAGCAAAAAAGGGGGTCCTCACTTTCAAAAGGGGGGCACACTTAGGTAAAAACGGTATATTTACATTACAAATTTTGATTATGGCTCTCAAAGGGGGACACAGCTATGCCCCCCCCCCCCCCCTGGATCCGCCAATCAGCCATTTTTACATTTTTCAACCTGCTTCCCAAACTAACGAGGAACTTCAATTTGTTTTGTTAACAATTAACCACTACTGGGTAGCCAAGTGAAAAAAAATGACAACCAACAAAAGAATGTTATCCTTGGGTAAATCAGAGGTGATAATGTTGCGTGTCGTACATGACATCTCTGCTTCCTGTACGACACGCAACATTTTCACCTTTAATTCACCCATAATTATTTTTTACACATGATTACCCACTATTACTTTATATTATGACACAATGGATAATTTTAATGCTCATGCATTCAGTTAAGAGACTAGAAATTGTTGTTGAAATGTCCTGAACGACACGTATAGAATTGCCCTTTAAAGATCAAGTCCACCCCACTAGAATGTTGATTTGAATAAATAGAGAAAATCAAACTAGAATAACGCTGAACATTTCATCAAAATCGAATGTAAAATAAGAAAGTTTTGACATTTTAAAGTTTCGCTTATTTTTCACAAAACAGTGATACGCACAACTCAGTGACATGCAAATGAGACAATCGATGATGTCCCTCACTCACTATTTCTTTTGGTTTTTTATTGTTTGAATTATACAATTTTTATAGATTTGACAATAAGAACAGACTTGACTGAGCCATATAGTACAAAACAATGCTAATTCAACATGTTCAGGGAGGAATTAATCGTTGTTTCACTAGACAATGAGGAGAAATTTAGAATGTTTAATATTTCATATAATAAAATACAAGGAAATAGTAAGTGGATAACGTCATCGGTCTTCTTATTTGCATCCCCTCAAAGATGTGCATATAACAATTTTGTGAAATTAAGCGAAAATTTAAAATGTCATAACTTTCTCATTTTGCATCCGATTTTGATGAAATTTTCTGTGTTATGCTTGATGGATTTTTCTCTTTTTTATTCAAAACAACTTTTTGTTGGGGTGGACTTGTCCTCTAATGAACGTCTTGTAGTATTATAATTGCGCTAAAGTTACTGTTCAGAATGGATTAAATAATTTATTTAAGCGGTTACTTTATGAAACTTAAGAGACGGGTCACGGATGTTAAAGGACGTTTGTCAATTATCTTATTTTTCATTATAATTATTTTCTCTACATTGATTACAGGGTTGGTGGCAGACAAATTTTCAACGTACAATGCATCATTCATACTACTCGCCTCTATTGATGCATTGGCCTTCATTTTCATGATGTTTCCTAAAGTGCTAAAGAAACCTGAAGTCAGTTCAGACGTGAAGAATTGAGGAAAGGATTGACCAGAGGAGAGATTCGTTTGAAATTTGATTTACTTTATAATAATTATACAGGTTTTTAGTAATGTAATACAAACATACTTAGTATAGCAAGAGGAGAAGAAGCAGTAGTGTAAAGGTAGTTGTTGAAATTGTTAGTGTTTTTGTTGTTTTTGTAATACTAATAGAAGTAGTAGTAGTAACGGTGGGATAGTATAGTTGAAGAAGAAAATGTAGTACCAGGAATGGTAGGATAGCAGCAACAGCAGCAGTATAAGTAATAGTAGTAGTAGTAGTAGTAGTAGTAGTAGTAGTAGTAGTAGTAGTAGTATATAGAAGAAGAAGACGAAGTAGTAGTAGTAGTAGTACTAATAGTAGTAATTGAAATTAGGGCGTAAACTAATTTTCCGTTCGTTTTTTGACAAAAATTTCCTGATGAACCCAATATTGCGGAGTTGATACCTTTGTTAGTGATTTCATTTGACATTGACATTCCACAATCTAGTCCCAGGTAACAATACAGCGTTGGACCAACGTTGGATCAACGTTGGGAAATTTTTTCCCAACGTTGCCTCAACGTTGGCAGGCCAACGTTGCATCATCGATAGAAGTGCACGCGCATACATCGTCAGACCAACAACATTTCCAACGTTAGTTCAACGTTGTCCAGCAACAATGTTTCAACGTTGTCTGGCAACGTTGATCCAATGTTGGCTAAATAGTCAAATACAACATTGCTACAACGTTGGTAAGCAACGTTGCATCATCGATAGAAGTGCACGTCCATACATCGTCAGACCAACAACATTTCCAACGTCAGTTCAACGTTGTCCACCATCAATGCTCCAACGTTGGTATAATGTCGGCTGAGTCATCAATAACAGCGTTGCTGTAACGTTGATGGGCAACGTTGAAGCAGCGATGGACGTGCACTTGCATACATCGTCAGTCCAACTATGTTTACAACGTTGGTTCAACGCTGTCCAGCAACAATGCTCCAACGTTGTCTGGCAACATTGCTCCAACATTGTTACAACGTTGTCACAACGTTGCTCCAACATTGCTCCAACGTTATTCCAACGTATGGCAGTAATTAACAAAACATTAATTGGTTTCAAGGTGAAGTCCACCATTACAACTCTACACTCAAATCTTTATCATCATATGTCTTATCCTATCCTAAAATCCTACATCCTAATCCTATATCCTATTCCTATCATCCTACACCTATCCACTGTATCCTGTCATTGACTCCTATATATAGAGCAACTTTGCTATACTTGGCAGAATACAGTTAATATCATTTTCCACACTTAACCTTGAATATTTCACTTAGAATAATATGTTTTGATGATATATGATATGGTAATGGAGCCACATACTTTTCTGAAACTTTTCATGGTGGAAATATTGAATAAACATAAATACTCTAATTATTATAGCAATATTACCTAAAATTTTGGTCATTTACTGATGTAATGAATATTCATGAGTGCATAATCATTGTCCAGATGAGGCAGGTATGGCAGCGTTGGTCCAATGTTGGTCCAACGTTGGGTGACGTTGATCCAACGTTGGTATAATGTTGGTCCAATGTTGATGGAAAGTTGATTCAACTTTAGTCCAATGTTAGTCCAACGTTGGCGTAAACGTTGATTCAATGTTTGTCTAATATCGGTTAAATGTTGTTGTAACGTTGATTCTTTGTTGGTCTAATTCTAAACAAATCCAACGATGCGCCATCTCCATCAAACAGTTTTCAACACTGTGCCATCATCATCTGTAATCTGTTCATGATTCTATCAAAAAACATTACAACTATTATTACAGCTATTCATTTCTTTTCATTCTTTCTGTTACAATTAAGTCTCTTCACATAATTAAGAGAAATCAAGATAATTACGTGTGATATTTATTGAGGCCTTTGTAGCATTCAAACTTTTTTGACATCCTCTTTTTCTCAAACAAGACTAATACCAAAAAAACATATGCATATGTAATAAAAAATAAGATGTATTACATTTTCTTGCGAGTTGCAATCTCTGTTTCTGTCTACAATTGTTTAATGACTCGGTATGCAATGCCAATTGCAACGTCAGTAATCATCACAAAAACTCACATGTGTAATCGCAGTCTCTCAGTATTTACAAAATCAAAAAAGGAGGTCGCGTAACTTGGCCTCACTCAGAGTAACGTAGCTACTGCCTACTGTAACTAAAGAGTGCCTCTTTTTGATTAAGATAGAAGTCAACTGATATCTCAATATGCATGGCCATGGCCTAGTCTCGCTCGTGCCATAACTATTAAATGATATTTCAGCGTCAAGTGTAGCATGCCTCACATATAGCAACTACAGGTTTGACTGCAGTTGGAAAACACTCGGTCCAGGCTAGGCCAGGCAGGACCGACCAAGTCAGTTCAAGGCAGCGTATAATAAATAAGGCAGGAATGCCAGGTAGCAAGTCATTTGGGTGATTTCAAGTACGGTGTACGGTGTTGAGAGCGTGAAAGGGCTGCTGAACTGAGCTCCAACACGTACCAAGCGTAATATTATTTTTCATTGAAATGTATTAAAACTCTAATGATTTGCTCTCATCTTAAATGTAAAAGATAATTTTACGGAGATGGTTCGTCGTGTTCGCCCCTGTTCGTAAGCTACAGTTCATCAACACCAACACTGAACTTTAAATCACGATTCTCCCAATCCCTGGGGTACGTCGGTGTTGCTGAATGGGGAAATTGCTTGTAGATCATCAACACCATGCAGCCACAGTGCAGTGTTGGGTTCAGCAGATGACAATCAACACAAGCCTTCAACACAAACTGCCGGAAATACACCATATTTTCCGAGGTCAATCTTAACACCAGCCTGATTCAAGTACGGTGTTGTCACAACACCAACACTAACCCAGGGAGCTCCGGCCCGCTCAGCGGGCCGGAGCCCAGGGGCTTACCGTGTAATTCACCATACCCACGGTAGTAGCGTGAAGTATGGTCTAAATAATTATCCGAATAAATAGTTAAAACAGAAATTAAGCACTTACCACGATTATATGGATGAAGGTCTAACGATTGGCAGCTTCCTGACATCGAGGCACAGACTGGAACCTCAAAAAACGAAAAAGTTATGTCGCGGTAGCTCTCCTTCTTTCAGAATTCATAGCAAAATGGCCGTTCGAGACCGGTACCGAGGGTGTAGGGCGCATGCGCGAATTTGACAAAGTCTATATCATAGAGATGTATACTAATGCACTAGTGCTATAAATTAGTCTCGGTCTCATAATCGGCCATTTTGTTTTGAATTCTGAAAGAGGAGAGCTACCGCGACAGAACTTTTCGTTTTTTTAGGTTCCAGTCTGTGCCTCGATGTCAGGAAGCTGCCACTCGTTAGACCTTCATCCATATAATCGTGGTAAGTGCTTAATTTCTGTTTTAACTATTTATTCGGATAATTATTTAGACCATACTTCACGCTACTACCGTGGGTATGGTGAATTACACGGTAAGCCCCTGGGCTCCGGCCCGCGCAGCGGGCCGGAGCTCCCTGGGTTACACTCACACGTATTGCCAGGTTAGTATTAGTATACTAACCTCGCACCACGAACCGCGTTTGGCACTGGATTTCTTACTAGTGGGTCGCACGTGCTGGGATCTCACTTCTTGGGTCCACAACACACGACTTCTATGGCTTGATTTTTCTGTGCGCGGCGGCATGTAATGAACCCTTGGGTGCCTGGGTTACACCAACACCAGATTTCAACACTGTACTTGAATTTTGAAAATCATCCAATGACTGTTGCCTTGCCATTGGTATCGCATACTCGTTCCCACTCACACGTATTGCGAGGTTAGTATTAGTCACTCACACAAGCTAATTTGAGGTTAGTTAGTATGTTATACTGTGCAGTGACTGGTGTTAAGTACTACTTTACTACTACTTACAGTACACGAATATACTAGCGTCGGACTGTACGCGCACAGAAGAAGCTGACTCCGGGATCTTTCGGAGGGGATCAATGGTTGCAGTTACCGATTATCTGCAAGTGCAAAGAAAATTCAACTGTAGATTGTAGGTCCTAAATATACAGCTTATAAGTACTGTTCCAGATCACTAGATATTCTGGAATTTACTTATCTATATCCACTATCCAGTCCAAATTCTGCCAGATTCTTCAAGTTCAAAATTGAAGGAAGCAGACTACACAGACATGACAGAAGGAGTCCGACGTCGCGACTAATTCTGCGCATCAGAATAGTATGGTATTTTTAAATAGGCACATTTGATGCTTGTATTTCCTTCTTCAATTTCTTCTAGTTATGTGACGGTAGGCCTATGACATATCTCGTACTTACTGTGAAAGGCCTTGCCAGCTGCAAAGGATCGACGAGGGCGTTTCTGGAAATTCTGGTCTTGAACTACATTTTTTTTCTTGTTTTTCTTCTTTATTTTCTATATTAATCGACACATTTGCATCCCCAGGTGCATGCAGCCTCTCTATTCTACCCCATCTTTATTTTTGTTTTCCCTTAGACTTAGTTTTAGTTCCTCTTTCCCTTCCCATTATTTTCCTTCTCTCTCGATTTCTTTTCCCCTTATTGCTGGGGGATACCAAGGGTGACATGGATAGACAAGCAAACTTACTTGATCGAACCCCCCCCCCCCTTGGCCCCATTGGAAATTATGCCAGTAGTCTTGTCTTGTCTTGGGTTAAGTCGGCATATGCAGACTTGCTGTACTCCGCCAACTTTATCAATTATCAATTCTCCAATGAACCAGTTTCTAACGTTCTCAACACTGTGTATATTATGCCGGGATATTATGTTGACTGTCAAACAAATATCCAACAAACTATAGTTTCCAACATTGTGTCAATGTTAACTGTCAACAACTCTCCAATAAACTATTCCAATTACGCTGTCCACGTTGTGCCATTGTCCGTTGTTCAACAACTCTCCATCAAACTAGTTTCCAACTTTGTCAACGTTGTGCCATTGTCGACTGTCCAACAAATCTCCAAGAAAATAGTTTCCAACGTTGTTCCTTTGTCGGTTGTTCAGCAACTCTCCATCGAACTAGTTTCCGACGTAGTCAACGCTGTGCCTTTGTTGGCTGTTCAACACCTATCCAATCAAACACGCGTTTCCAACGTTGTGACGTTGTTGGCTGTCCAACAAATCTCCAACACACTAGTTTCCAATGTTGTGCCATTGTCTGTTGTTCAACAACTTTCCAACGTTGCCAACGTTGTGTCATCGTCGACTATCCTACTGATCTCCAATCTACCAGTTTCCAACGTTGTGCCAGTGTCAGTTGTTCAACAACTTTCCATCTAACTAGTTTCCAGCTTTATCAACGTTGTGTCATTGTATACTATCTAACTAATCTCCAATCTACCAGTTTCCAACGTTGTGCCATCGTCGACTATCCAACAAATCTCCATCGAACTAGTTTCTAGCTTTGACAACGTTGTGCCATAGTTGGTTGTTCAACAACTTTCCATCGAACTAGTTTCCAACGTTGCCAACCTTGTGTCATCGTTGACTATCCAACTAATCTCCAACCTACTAATTTCCACCGTTGTGCCATTGTCGACTGTCCAACAACTCTCCAACTAACAAGTTTCCAACGTTGCCAACGTCGTGTCATTGTTGATTGATCAACAACTTTCCAGCGAACTAGTTTCCAACGTTGCCAACGTTGTGTCTTTGCTGGCTGTCAACAACTATCCAATCAAACGTGTCTCCAACGTTGTGACATTGTCGACTGTCCAACAACTCTCCAACTTACTAGTCTCCAACGTTGTGCCATTGTCGACCGTCCAACAAATCTCCAACAAACTAGTTTCCAACTTTGTCAACGTTGTGCCATTGTCGGTTGTTCAACAACTTTCCAGCGAACTAGTTTCCAACGTTGTGCCTTTGCTGGCTGTTCAACAACTATCCAATCAAACGTGTTTCCAACGTTGTGACATTGTCGACTGTCCAACAACTCTCCGACTAACAAGTTTCCAACGTTGCCAACGTCGTGTCATTGTTGATTGTCCATCATCTTTCCATCAAACTAGTTTCCAACGTCGATTCAACGTTAATCCATCAAGTTTTCCCAACGTCCAACGACTTTCAAGTTTCCAACGTGGAGCCAACGTTGGCTTGTTACCTGGGGTATGACTGCTAGGTTACAAGACATCTGGGAAACGTTTATTTTACCTCCCGTAAACATGGTAAAGGAGATGGATGACACCTAGATTATATAACCTTAATATCTTAATTTAGCCAGTGACCAAAATAACATGAACTCAGTTTTAGTGAGATTTAATTTCAATAAATGACGTTTTAGCCAGGAGTGAATGACGGACAGACAATTCTCAAGACAGTTTATTGCATTATTTGCATCAGCCTGGCTCGGCAATTAACGGGAGCCGAGTTGGTCGACGTAGAGATGATAATTGGTATACATTGCAAGATATGTCCTAAACTTACCAAGTAGATCGTGAATAATATTGGCCCGCCAACAGATCCCTGTGGTACACCATGAGAGGCATACTGGAAGTTTTGCAGTCATTAACACAGAAATTCTGTGAGTGACAGGAAAGGTTAGACCGAAAAAAAAAATCAAGTCCGACCTCCAACCCCATCAATTGAATAGGGTATTTCACGAAAACAGTATTATTAAATGGGTATTCCAGGTTGAAAATATCACCCGGGCCCCGTAACACAAAGGTTAGCGATTAATCGCTAAATGAAATGGCCAATTAAGATCATCCTTGCATGCGCATTTTTCGCAGTAGACTGACTAGGAACCAATCAGAATCGCTCTTTCGACATTTCAAATTAGCGATCAATCGCTATTCTTTGTGTTATGGGACCCAGATATCAGCAACAAAGTCTGAAATGTAGACTCAGAGTTTGCAAAATATTTTACAGGGGTTCCAAGATACTTCCCCTTTGGCTTAACATGTTTAACACGAGATTGAGAGGAGTTTGCATGGATGTATGGACAGCTGAAATCCAGAGGACATTCATTATCCTGGAGCTGACAACCGCAACACAATATGAATAAACAAAATAAACACAAGGTACCAGGCAAACAGGCTTTATTAAGAGAAACATTTTTTTTGATGAAATTTTAACAAGGTAACAATAAACCTGGTGTACATGTGATGATTGTTTGTTTGTTAGTTTTTATTTCCGAATCAGATAAAAAAATATACAATATACAAGAGAGATACATACAATAACGGAGGATCACCCAATTCAGCTGTATTTTCAAAATACTGCTGATGATGATGATGATGATGAAGATGATGATGATGACGATGATGATGATGATGGTGATGATGATGATGATGATGATGATGACGATGATGAAGATGATGATGATGATGAAGATGATGATGATGATGATGATGAAGATGATGATGATGATGATGATGATGATGATGATGATGATAATGATGATGATGATCCACAGCATTTATTTTTTGCCATATTTCTGTTAAAACATTCATAGGCGCAGGCTCATCCAATTACATATCTGCTGAAATAATTTATGTAAGTTTTGTCAAATGATTTGAAGAGCTCAATGTTGTGAATTTCACGGAGTATGCATAACAGAGAAGCAATCAACAAAGGATTATGAATTTGACTGTATAAGCAGCAACTTCAATAGCGATGAACATAAACATTGATCAACAGTTCTTTTCAGAGCTACAATCAACCAAGAAAGTAAACCTTGGCCTACAATCCTTTTCAGGACAATACATGTGTAAGACGTGTGAATGAAAATAGCTACGGTGTACAGAGGGGTCAGATATTTTTTAAATGAATTACTTCAACTAAAATAAGGCTTACCAGACGCTTACTTTGATTAATCTGCTTTGAACTGAATTGATTACCAAATAATGTAGAAAAATACATTGATACAAGGTAAATTTTCATATACACTTTAATGTTAAAAAGGACTCCAAAGAAATAACAAGTACTCCTAGTGGGACGTGGAGCCTCTATCCTACAATATACATAGTACATAATTATTAGCATAAAATAATGTTTAAAAGTAAGTTTACAAGTTATGTTATGTTCCGCAGTCAATACCATATCTAGTGTAAATCAAATGAAAGTGTATGAATAGGTCTAGCACAATATGGTACAAGCAAGAATTGCATACAAATGAATTAAAACATATGTACAATATTTACAAAAGATTGAGGATTACAGATTTAAGCCGTTTTACTTCATCAGGGTCCCGATTGATCCGATCAACCTCAAGTATAGTATATAGAAATCCATCAACGTCATATTTTTTTCTTCAGGAAATTTTGTCCTTAGTAAATAAAGAGAATCAAACTGAATCTTCAAGAGGATGATGAATGCATGAATATACATCATATCTAGAAAATATTTTGAGCAAATTTGCATTTTAGATGTTGACGTTGCGGGCCGTCCATACTGCCGTACTTGGGCAAAAGCAAGCAAGTTACAAAAGTATTTGTTGTAAATGAGCAATGTGTGTTCGTCATTTACACAGGCGTCTATGCAATTTAACAGCATATTTTCTTCAATAACTTTACGTAGAACGATAATTTCTTCCCCTAAAATTTTGCCTGAACGTGCAACAAACAGACGGTGTTTCGGAAACAACAATAACTCAAATTTGACTGATGTGTCACTTGTATCCTTTCGCCAAAGTTGGGGAGCATAGTTGTGACTGATAGGATCAATCGAAACTCTTTGTAAGACGGGGCCCAGGAGAGCTGTTCCTGATTTGTGAACTCATAAATGGAATTGAAGTATTACCATGTTTTGTCTTGTACTGTATTGGTTCTCAAAGAAATGATAATACTCGTACACTGAGTTTATAAGTTTATAAGTCTATAAATAAACATTGCTACGGAGTGCCTGTACAATTTAAATACATCTAAAACACCCAAAGAGTTGAAAAAAGGGTGATGACGGGCTCATTCTCGAACTGAATGTAATAGCTCTCAGCATCATTTTCTGTACAATGTAAATATGTTGTATTTTTGTTTTAGGGGCGCACCCCCAAACTTCAAGCCCATAAGATATGTGACTGAATAAATGAATGATATAAAAGCAAAACAATTCTTTAAGGATTTTTTTTTTATTTGAACAAGTGCACACCTAGTTACCAATAATGCATATAGCATTTCCATTTATTTGAAAGCAGGATAAAAGAGCATTGTAGATTAAACGCCTTGCTCACGGGCATAGGTGCCGCGGCCGGGGATCGAACCCTGGACTTTCAATGTATAGCCAGGCGCCTTAGACCACTCGGCCACGGCACCCTAGTGTCTAAAGTGTCTAAAGCGATACTTTGCGAAGTATATCCATTAACATGATTAATCTGTTCACTCCAACTTGAATACTCATCAATAAGTATATCAACAAATAATGAACTTTGTACAATTAGTCAACTGATTACTTTTAAAGGACAAGTCCACCCCCAACAAACAGTTGATTTGGTGAAAAAGAGGAAAATCTAACAAGCATAACACTGAAAAATTCATCAAAATCGGATGTAAAATAAGAAAGTTATTACATTTTTAAGTTTCGTTTAATTTTACATAACAGTTATATGCACATGCTGGTCGGTATGCAAATCAGGGAACTGATGACATCTATTACCTTTGTATTTTATTACATGAAATATACTCATTTTTTCTTCATTTTCCTTTGAAACAATTTTTTATTCCTCCCTGTACATGTGGTATAACCATTGTTATAACATTTATGGTTCAGATATTATTATTATTATTTGTACTGCGCTTTTCCCATTAGGCCCAAAGCGCTTACAATGAATCAATTAAATGTAATATTTTAAAAACTACAAAGTACGAAAGAGATGAGTTTATAATAATTTTTTGAAAATTGCTAATGTTGGAGACTGTCTAAATTTTAGTGGCAGGTCGTTCCAGGATTTTGAAGCCGACACCGTAAAAGTTCTGTCGCCAGCCAATGTACGAGTTAATGAATATGTGAGGCGAAGGTGATCACTGGCCGACCTAAGTGCTCTAGTTGGTGTATACAGATTCAAGCAGTTACTTAAATACTGTGGAGCCTGTTTATCCAGTGTTTTGTAGACAATCAAGAGTAATTTGAACGTAATTCTCTGTTTAAAAGGAAGCCAGTGAAGAGAATTAAAGAGTGGTTGGGAAGGATGATCTCGAGAAACCTGTAAAATTAATCGTGCTGCCCAATTTTGTAGTCGTTGAATACGGATTAAATTGATTAGAGGGAATCGTAGAAAGAAGCCCATTGCAATAATCGATACGAGACAGAACCAATGAACGAACAGCATTGTGACAGGCAGACTGGTCAATGAACCTTCTCATTCTAGAAATGTTCCTTAAAACGAAAGTGACTGTGATACAGATATGAGAGATATGGTACGACATTGACATGCTGGAATCAAATATGACATCAAGATTTCGTATTTTTTCTGATGGTCTAATGAGTGTACCATCAACATCAAGTTGAACATTTGGAAGATTGCGCAAGCTATAAGTAGAGGCCGCAACAAAAATTCATTTTTTGTCAATTAGTTTTAGCTTATTCACTATCATCCACTGTCTTATATCTGATATACAATTCTGGAGTTTAACCAGTGCATTATCGAGAGCTCTAGGAGTCTTCGGATCAAAAGAAACATATAATTGTATGTCGTCAGCATAAAAATGATAATTGATACAGTGATTTCGGATGATATCACCAACTGGAAGAGTATATATTGAGATTAGTTGGTCCTTAATGTCAAATTGGTAAAAAATGAAATATTGTATGATTCAAACAATAAAAAACAAAAGAAATAGTGAGTGATGGACATCATCGACTCTCTCACTTGCATGTCACCATGGTCACTGAGTGAATAGAACGGGTTTTTTTTTTAATAAGCGAAACTTCAAAATGTCATAACTTTTTTTATTTTACATCCGATTTCGATGATTTTTTTTGCATTATGCTTGTTTCATTTTTCTCTCTTGATTCAAATCAACATTTTTCTGGGGTGGACTTGACCTTAATCTTCACCTCACCTACAACGCAAACTTTCTTCCTTCTAGGATTTATTATCATTATAATTAGTTTTATTTATATTAAGAGTGATTTTTTTTGCATTACACCACTGACTAATTGGCCTGAGATTCTCAGACATTTCTAAGAAATCACTTTGTTTATGCTTAGATGGAAACGAGTGAAAATTATTGGAATCATCTGCAAATAATTTGAAGTTAAAGTAATCTGACGATTCGGGTAAATCGTAAATATATATCAAAATAATGTTGGACCGAAGACGGGTCCTTGAGACACCCCACAAACAATTGATGAGAGTGAAGATGATGAGCCTTTGTGCTGAACAAACTGAAGGCGATTATATAGTCACGAAACCAGTCAAGTTGAATGCCTTCTTTAATTCATGTAATACACAAAAATCAGTTGTTAAAAGCAATATTATACGAGTTATACAAAAGTAAGAATAGGCCTATACAGGAATAAAAGCAATGTGGACAGACCAGTAGCAGGCGTACACAACCAACGAAAAAAGTAGTAGTATAGTAGTAGAAGTGGTAAAAGTAGTATTAGTGTAAGTATAGAAGCAATAGTTATAGTAGACGTATCCAGGAACAAAGTATACAGAAAAGTTGCAGAGAAGGAAGAAGTAATAATACTACTAGTAATAATAGCACAATAAGTGTAAAAGTAGTGGTAGCACCGTAGCAGAAGTAGAAATAAGTAGTAATAGTAGTAGTAGTATAGTAGCAGCAGCAGCAGTTTCAGTTTTATTTTTTCTCATTTCCAGCAAAACAGTAGACAAAATCCATCATAAATACAATTATAACAATTGAAATGTAATAAAGAAATATGTAACACAATATATATATATTCATCTAAATTATACATTTGAAACTTATATGGATCATGATATATTCGTGGCTGAAAATAACATGCTGGAAATGGAAAGGTCCACTGTGAAGCTGTGCTTGTAAATCGTGGACCCCTAAAATCAAATTATTCATTAATATTAAATTACATAATTAAAATAATGATAGTGGCCAAAAGAGGGGAAGAAAAATGTGAAATAAACAATAACATAATGCATGAAATGAGTAATTTACGAAGAATAACGAGGAGAGACGATGAGGAGAACATATCTGCATGTGGACTAAAATAAGAAAATGTTTCACAGGTGATGTATAACGACTATGAAGTAAACGCGCAAAGGAAACGGATCAAAGTTTATGCCTGGTTGAGAAGTGGTGACGAGTTCTTCGGATACCAACAATAATAACAAGGACAGTAATAATAGAGATAATAATAATGTTAATGATATTGATAATCACAATAATAATAGTAATCATGATACTAATAACAAAATTAATCATGATAATAGTGATAATATTGACAATAAAAAAGGGACTAAGTACAACTAGGAGAGCGAGGTTTTATACGTAGCCAATAAAAAATGTCTTAAGTTTTCTTTTGAAGACTGCGAGTGAAGGGGACTTTTTCAAATCTATGCACAAAGTATTCCAAAATGTAGGACCTTCAAAAATGAAAGTGTTTTGTGCTGAATGTATTTTTAGTAAAGGTAAATGAAATTCTTCAGACTGTCTAGTGGGATATTTATGAATACTTTGATTCTTTATAAACATGTCATGAAAAACTAAGGGAAGGGCACCAGAATTTAATTTATACATAAATTCTCCAAGATGAAACAAGTAGAGATCGTTTACTTTGAGAATATTATGTTCATGGAAAAGTGGATCCGAGTGGGCACGAAACGGAACATTGCAGATTATACGAATTACTTTTTTTTTGTAACAATATAATTTTTTCTAACAGAGTTTGATGAGTGTTTCCCCAAAGCAAAAGTCCGTAATTTAGGTAGGGTAAAACAAGAGAATAATAAAGAATAAGCAAAGATGGTTGTGGAAGATGTGATTTTAGTCTGTTAATGATACCAATATTTCGAGAGATTGTTTTGCAAATATTTCGATATGTAATTTCCAGGAGAGCTTGCTATCAACCAAAACACCTAAAAAATTTGTATGAGAAACCTGCCTAAGTGGGGTATTGTCAAACATAATTTGAGTCGGTAATGAAGCTAAGGAGTTACTAAATAATATGTAATTCGTCTTCAAAAGATTTAATGACAGTTTATTGGTTCTTATCCATTCTAAAATATTTCGCAACTCTGCATTGACGACATCAACAAGAACATTTGGATCTCTGTGTGAAAAAAATAAGTTAGTGTCATCTGCAAATAAAATGAATGACAGTGAATTTGACGATTTATGAAAATCATTTATATAAAGAATAAACAACAAAGGGCCTAAAAGACTCCCTTGCAGAACACCACAAGTAATATTTCTAAAATCAGATTCTTGCTCATTTAAATAAACAAATTGTTTTCTGTTAGAGAGGTAACTCCTGAACCACCCCAAGGCCTTTCCACGGACACCGATATGATTGAGTTTATAAAGTAAAATGTCATGATTTATCGTATCGAAGGCCTTGGAGAAGTCCAGGAATATACCAATTGTGTGAGAAGAAGAGTCAATTGAATGGGCAACCTTTTCTACAAAAGTCATTAAAGCGTGAACAGTACTATGTTTTTCCCTAAAACCAAATTGGAAGTTTGCAAAGATATTATTTTTCTTCAAGAAAGTTATCATTCGAGTGAACACTATTTTCTCTAAAATTTTGGAAAAAGAAGACAATAACGAGATTGGCCGATAATTACCTACTTCAAGTGTGTCACCCTTCTTAAATAATGGTATGATTTTAGCAAGTTTCATGGAATTAGCAAATTCACCATGCAGCAGTGATAAATTAAAGATATGGACCAATGGATCTACAATGTAAGGAATAATGGCCTTTAAAATAACGTTACTGATTCCGTCAAAGCCGGAACTTTTTTTATTTTGTAAGTTGGAAAGAATGTTTGTGACTTCTTGTCTATACGTAGGAAAAAAGAAAATAGAAATTGGATTAGCAGGACCTAAAAAGTCAGTAAAACACCTGTCAGAAGGGGGAATATTTTTAGCCAGATCGTTACCAATTGAGGAAAAGTAATTATTGAAAATATTCGCTATATGTTTTGGATCTTCAACAATTTCATTATTATTCCTGATTCTATTTATTTCAGAAACTCCTTTAGTTAGGTTCATCGCCTGTTTGATGATTTTCCATGTGTTTTGGGTATTTTTTTTGAACATTTCCAAACGATTTACAAAATATTTTCTTTTTTCTAAACGAATGATATTGATTAATGTGTTTTTATAGGACGTATGCTTTAATTTTTCTTTTTCAGTACCTTTTAATTTGTATTTATAAAAAAGATTATTTTTCCGATTAATTGAGCAGTAGAAGTAGTATAGAAGCAGATGGTATTGCAGCTTGCTGTAAATTTTGATCAGTCATGCAGGAAATGATTATACATCATATTAAGAGACAATGCATATTTTCAGTGATCATGACTTTTGCCATATGTTTCCGAGAGATGAAATAATTGATATGTCTTAATTTTGATACATATTTCTTATTTGTCCAACGATTTAAGATGAATGGGTATTTCACTGTTGTTGCCTCATTGAATTTTTGTACATGAGTTACATTTGATTGGTTATAATATGCCATTCCTTCCAAAATGAATAAAACTAAAGAAAAGTATTATGATTCTACATAAAATGAAATAATATAATTTGGGCCTTGTGTCCAGTGGCGTAACTACGGGGGGCATCCCCCAATCGGCTGGCAAATAAAAGAACAAAAAAAAACTGGGAAATGGAGAAATAGAGGGAGAAATGAAGAAAATCGCGCTCGCATCATTTGGTTAGTGATATACCATGTATACGTATGGTCTGAGTGAATTCCTACAAACAAGCATTAGAATGCTCCTCTTCAGGTCTGAATTTCCTAAATTTTCAGCTCGCGCTTCGCGCTCGCAATATTGAGATGCATATGAAGTCATGATTAGAATGACTACAAAAAGTGCTTCGTGTGTTAAGATGTAATTCTAACAAAATCAGCAAGCGCTTGGTACTCGCGTTAGATGACTATGGTGAGATATGTATACTCTCCATGGATTCCTAAAATATAGTCCTTAAAATGTCCTTTTGGGGTCAATATATACAAAAATTTTAGCTCGCGCTTCGCGCTCGTATTGTATGTTTACGGACCCCCTTTAAGATCTGACTATAAAAATAGTTCCAGTCCGTGCCTACGTTCACATTAGTGGATTGGTGAGATATGTCTGCATTTTTAAGTTTCGCTTATTTTTCACAAAATAGTTATATGCACAATGTTTTGTCACATGCAAATGACAGAGTCGATGATATCCCTCACTTATTATTTATTTTGTTTTTTATAGTTTGAATTATACAATATTTCAATTTTACAGATTTGACAATCAGATGAGGACCAACTTGACTGAGTCATAAAATGTTAAACAATGGTAATTCCACATTTTTAGGGAGAAATAAAACTTTGTTTCATTGGGCAATGAGGAGAACATTATAATATTTCATACAATAAAGTGCAAAAGAAATAGTGAGTGAGTGATGTCATCAGTCCCCTCATTTGCATACTGACTGGGATGTGCATATAACTGTTTTGTGAAATCAAGCGAAATTTAAAATGTCATAACTTTCTAATTTTACATCTGATTTTGATGAAATTTTCAGTGTTATGCTTGTTGGATTTTTCTCTTTTTATTCAAATAAACTTTTTGTTGGAGTGGACTTGTCCTTTAAGTTTTCAATCATTCCAATGTGGCAGTAATTTCGGAATAAAAGGGTGGTAGACACTGCCAACTTTCTAAAATCCTGTACATAAAGGCAATAACACACTTCTTTACACGTCATAAATTGTGTGAATGGGACATCACGTGAGAGCATAATAGCTTTCACCTTTAAATTCGACATACTTGTCAGTCAAATTATATAGGACACAATTGGCACTCAAAGGCCCGAATTCACAAAGGTGATTTTTAAAACCATTGGTTGCACCCAGGCACGGTTTATGCGGATTTCCTGTATAAGTTACGCTTATTCACCGCGTATATCAAAAATTATTTCCTATAAATTTTCGCTCGCTACTTTCAATTCGAGACCAACGGAGTAAACATTTGCCATGTTGCCCTCTCCGTAGGAGTACTGTACAAAAACAAAAGGCAACATTGGTAATATTTCTACTAGCGTGCTTGCACAGTAGGAGCCAATTTTGATCGCTAATTTCAGTATTTGCGAAATCTATTTTTTTTTCTTTTTTTTACAATAGCAATTACATTTATTCCCTTGTCACCCATAGAGTGGGTATTGGAGAAAACAATCATACAAATGTACAAAGTAAAGTGTAAAGTATTGTCCATTAGCACCTGTTGGGGAATACAAATAAAGACTAATCTGGATGTATTTTGTACACCTAACCCTAAGACCCCCCCCCCCCCCCCCACCAAAAATGATAGGCATCTTCGCTTTACAGGAAAAAATATTGCTTTTGTTGCCAACTGTTATGATAAACTGGGAAAAAAAGCAGAAGTTACAGGTTTTACCAAATTTTCCACAAATAATATGATTGCCATGGCAACCATGTCTCCACCCACTCCAAAATCATTAGGCGGCTTTGCATTACCATAATGTACCTTCATGCCACATTTGAAGATGATCGGAGAAGAAATGCGGCTGGTAGAGCGCTCACAAGGACATCTCTGCTTTTTCCACAAAAACACTTGTTACCATGGCAACGGTGTCTCCGCCCGCACCAAAATCAATAGGCAGCTTTGCTTTACCATAATGGACCTTCATGCCACATTTGAAGATGACCGGAGAAGAAATGCAGCTGGTAGAGCGCTCACAAGAACATCTCTGCTATTCCACAAAAACACTTGTTAACATGGCAACGATTTCTCCGCCCACACCAAAATCAATAGGTGGCTTTGCTATACCATACTCGACCTTCCTGCCAAATTTGAAGATGATCGGAGAAGAAATGCAGCCGATAGAGCGCTCACAAGGAAATATCTGCAGCGGCGGCGCGAGGAAGCCAAATCCATAGTATCCTCCGAACTCTGTTCGGGGGATATAGCTCAAAATGTTTAATTTTGAGCATAACTTGTTTAGATTTTTTTTGCAAAATTCAGCAAGGTTGCAACTGATGTCTGTTTTTTTTTTTTATTAAATTGCTGATTCATTTTGAGTGTATTCGGTCTTTCAGTGTAATATTTTTTTTAAGATGGAACTTTCTTTCTTTAGCAAAAGAAGGACAAATTATAGAGGAATTCATCACAAATTGATTGAAGGTTGCATGATGTACAAAGCCTCATGTTTCTTTGACGGTTTTTTTATGCCTTCGAGTGGACTTTCCTAATAGCAACACTGCTGTGTGTTGCTGCCCTCTACGTTCGTTGCTTCTTACTTTCTTTATGCGCCTTGAGCACTCTACAGAGTGGAATTGGCGCGTTATAAGTCACATGTATTATAGTTATACACTTTACTGAACACAAGCATGTGCAGGAACGATAAGGGTTTTTTCTTATTTCTTTCTTTCTTTTTCTTTGTGGGACAAAATGACCTTCATTTTCCATGTTTCCATATTGTCTAAAACCATGGTTCCTAACGAGGTATATCTGGTGCATTTAAGGTGATAAATGCTGCATTCTGAAATGGAAAATGGCTGCCATGGGCCCTTATTGTATTATGTACAATTTGAATGAGGACACATAATTCTCACAAAAGTGCATATGGCGGCCATTTTGAATTTTGAAATATAACATTTATCACCTAAATTTTAGATATGATATATTTCGTCATCAATCATGTTTTCAAACGATATTTTACTCACACAACACCATTTAGTCAGGCAAAGCCAAAATCTGATAAAATCATTTGTCCTCATTCACACTATACATAGTACTGTTGGGGCCTGTAGCCGCCATTTTGATTTTCAAAATACAGTATTTATCACCTACCTGGCGTAAGAACTGATATATCTTGTTAGAAATTATACTTTCAGACAATATTTCACTCATAGATCACAATTACGTGCGTTTATGGTGCTCACTCGTGTGAAAATTTATTTCCTAGTTCGCATTGTACATAATAGAATCAATGTCTATGGCGGCCATTTTGAAAGCCAAAATACAGTATTAAACACAAACTTTAAACCTGAATGATATATTTCGTTAAAAATATGTTTTTTTTAGACAGTATCCCATTTATTCATCACAAATAAATGCATTTCAGTGCTCACTCTTGTGATTTCTTTGGTCCTCTTTCTCATTGTACATAATACTTTTAGGGCCTTTGGCGGCCATTTTTGATATAAAAATACAGCATTTATCACATACATGGCAAATTAGATAATATATTTCGTTAGCAATTGTGTTTTTAGTCAGTATTCCACTCGTTTCTCTAATAGTATGCATTTTAGTGCTCACTCTTGCGATTTCTGTTGGCCCCTTTACCATAGAAAATAATACTATTTGGGCCAGTGGCAGCTATTTTGATTATTAAATACAACAATTTTCCCATACACGACATAATGAATGATATATCATGTTAGCATTGATGATTTTCATATATTACTTTTTTTTATTTTTTTTATTGATTTTTTGATTTGATAGCATTTATTCCATTCATCATAAAAACAAATACAAGGCACATACAAAGTTTACATAAATTACATGGGAAAATTGCAGATATTACAATTACTTCGTCCATAGATCACAATTACTTGCAGTTTAGCGATCATTTTTGTGAAAAATTAATTTTCCCTATTCATATTGTATATACATGACATTATAGGGTATACAGAGGTCTGTGGCGGCCATTTTGAATATCAAGAAATAAATATTTTGTCAAAAAATGTTTTTTTCCAGAGAGTATTTCACCTCTGCAACACAATTACATACATTATTTTTATGGCCAATTTTATGATTTTCATGGGTAATATGCATATTTTGGCGGCCATATTGGATTTTGCCAATTTGCGTAAAATGCTCAAGGTTACACGAGACGCATCATTCAGATTCGTAATCAGCACCCTCAAATTGACTAAAAAACATCATAAATATTGTATATATGAAAAAACAAGGTTATGCCTCTTCTATCCTGGACTACTTGCCGACGGACTCAAAACGTATTCATAACGGATACAGCGGACAAGAAAAATGTCGGGGTAGGAGTCCATCCGTTTTCATCCGCTCCAGACAATGGACAAAATTGTCTGGAGCGTTTTCAAACGGATAGCAAGATTCTTTTCCGTTTTACACCCTCTCTGCATAGTGCATCCACAAATGCAATAGGACCAAGCCTTTACGAATAAGAGAAGTTCTTTCTTTACTTGATTGTTGCAGTTGAACAATTCCTTCACATCGCATATACATTGCTCTAAAGTCACATTCCTATGAGTAACTTTTTGTCCTTGCCATTCATTTTGCGATTCTTTTATTCAGTGTGGACTCTGCACTTTTGAAAAGGTTGGGGGAAAAGGCGAAATTTTTAACCATCATTAGGCAACATACTGTTCACACAACTATTGGTAAAAATCTGTCCAAATTTGGTAATAAAAACTAATAATTGGGTAATAAATTTGCTCAATTGGATAATAATTGCCCAATATATATTACCAACATGCACTACCCAGCACAGTGGACAGTGTGTTGCCCATCATTTTAAGTGTGTACCCCTCATCCCCCGTGCCAAAAAAAGAAAAGAAAGGAAAATGAGTCGCGAATCAAAGTTCATTTTCTTTTGTGTATTTCATGCCAAATATTTGCTTTGACATGATGTTAGAAAGAAAATGATTTGATTCAGTGAATTCAAAGACTTGTATAACGTTAACAAATCGCTTTATCGGAGCATTGCTAGCTCTTTGGTTACAGAAATAGACAGAATCGCAATTGAAAAGAATATATGCATAACCATCGGTGCCGATCGGTGTTCATGCATGGACGGGATGACCGACACAAATATTTTTCTAGGTGAGGGGATTTTTTTATAGTTTTACGAGTCCAATTTTTTTCGGGTCAGACATGGCATAAAGTGTAAAATTTGTTACCTTTTTAATGAAAAATTATAAGTTTGTAATAGGTTTTGACATATGTCAAAAAGTACATCATATTTTTCTTTTCTCTCTTTCTTTTCTACTTCTTTCTTGGTCGTTATAATTCATTGGGGCTCATGCCCCAAGCCCCAACTGAAGGCCTACGCCAGTGGGGGGGGGGGGGTCCGTAAGACCTAAATTTTAAGTATAATGTTAACTTATTACTATAAATCAATAATGCGTGCGAAAAGCGCGATTCCATCCAGATTCCATCTGCTTGTATCAGTTTCCAAAAATAAATGGTTTAATTCAATACCAACAAACAATAAACTTATGAGAACCTAAAACAAAATGGTCATCATGCATTAATACAATAATCATCATTACCATCATGATAATCATAATTATCATCGTCATCATAATCATTATTATCATAACTATTACTATTATCATCATCATTACAATAATATAATTATCATCATTATTGTTATTATTATAATTTTTACTATATTGTGATCGTACTTGTGTCATGAGCCATAATATCAAAAACTATGATATTCAACCTTCAATTTATTGGGGGATGATAACACAGGCCACGCCCCCCCCCCCCCCCCCACTTAAATAGAAAACAAACTCTTTCTCTTATAATTCAATATTGTTTAGTATGGTTTTGTGGAATTTTGGCGGAGTTCTAGAATTAGAAACTATTTATTATGCAGTTATAATAAAAAACAAGAAAACCTGCAAGCTCTCTTCCTTTTCCCCTTATAATCTATTAATATTATGTTGTTATTATTTGACGAATAATTTTCATAACAATGACTGGTTTAGAAAACAGTCTCTCGTAAGAAGCTCCCCTGTTAATTGTCCCGAAAGGGTGCGTTATTTGACTCCCCTCGACCCATTCGAAAATGGCTCTCTCGATTTAAAAGGTAGGCCGCCCCCGCCCAGGTGAACACAGACGATCGTGTATAGCCAGTGGGTTGTGTGTTTTCGAAAGAACACATTTGTTTTTTGAACGCTCAACAGAAGCGCAAGTGACTGTCAACAAATTGTGTATTTCGTCACGTACTGTCATTCTTGAATTGATCAATGACTTTAAAAAAATCTGCTTGACCATGATGCGATCATCAACGATTTTATTGTATCACTGCACATCTATTTCCGGATATTCTTGCTGAAAAGTTGGATCTTTGTTCATGTACTTCTGGTTGTGGAAACTTTACAACTTTTATTTGACTGTTTTCGAATTGACATTTCTGTAAACACAAACGTGCTCGATTGATTTGTGATCATAATCATTAAGATATTAGATACCTTGTGTCATCATGACAATGGATCGATGTAGAAGTGTAATGAGATCTCCTTGTTTCCCGGTCTTCATTATCCTGTTCATGCAAGCCTGTAACAAGATAGGCCTTGTCAAGGCCATGGGGATCCTGTTCGAGGACCTCTCAAAGTCAATGGAGATGACTTCGGCTGATCTTGGCATCGCACTTGGTCTTTTTTATGCAACCGGTTTATTATCAAGTAATGATACAAGTTACGGGTGTAAATCCCGGGAGATGGGGATATATCCCCCTATTCGAAGAGGGGGGATGACATGCACAACCCCCCCCCCCCACTTTCTAAGACAAAAAACAATATATATTTTAATCCATTAATGATTGATACTACTGTTAATGCGTGGATTGATCTTTAGGTGCAATCAAAGTGTTTAATTTCGCCTGATTTTGATGTGATAATAACACACCACTTGAAAGAGATTTAGGAACATCATATTGTCTTGCAACTACTGAAAATTATATTAATTGTAATGTATTACTTTATATCACGATAGAACCTATTACAATCTAGTCATCGAAAAAAAAAATGCGTTTTGCCTTCAATTTACAGATACCGTCAAAGGAAAAACGCTGTTTTTTTTTTGCTTGTCGAATTTTCCGCGGACGACATCACTTTCAAGTTTAGGTAACGCCCCCCCCCCCTTTTCTTTGCTTGTCGAATTTCCCACGGACAATAACACTTCAATTTTAGGTGAAAACCTTTTTTTTGGCTTGTCAAAGTTTCATCGGAAAAAAGTGCCCCCCCCCCCTTGGAAAATCCTGGATCCGCCCCTGCATGTTTTGTATTATTAGGAAGAACATGTTCAGTAGCAAATATCGTGAGAAATAATACGTGCACATCACAATATTATTCTCGTCATGTTTTTTTTTTTTTACAAGGAAGAAAATTGTCAATAATTAACCAAGGTGGAACTTTTGATCTTTATCATGTGACCTTTAAAACTCAAGAAAAAAGATCGGTTATATATGATAACCATGTTCAAGTTTCATGAAAAGGTCAAAGAGCCTACAGCGCCCCCCCCCCTAAAAATGTCCCTCTGACATAGGACTAAATTGATTCAAAACTATGATTGTATTGTCAATTAAATATACAGGTTTACAGAGTGTTCTAAACTTCTATGAAAATGTAATTGGTCTCGCATCAGTGGTTTTGAACGCACATTGTGCTATGTAAGAGAGGCACATTTTCAAGTGTCCAGCTCTGTTCTACGGTCCTAAGCATGTTAAAGGGGAAGTTCAACCTAAAGAAAACTTTGTTGTAAAAATAGCAGGAAAATAGTTTAAAAAAGTATTGGTGAAGGTTTGAGGAAAATCCGTTAAAGAATAAGAAAGTTATTAGAGTTCAAAGATTTGGATTTGTGACGTCATAAACAAGCAGCTGCCCCATGCGTTATGTAATATAAAATGCACGAATATCAAATTTTGTATGGTTCCTGTTGACTTAATTTTGTTTTCTATTCATGATCGGGTGTGAAATGATATGTCTATTGATATACAAAAGGTACAGTGAAAACCATTTTCAATTTCATTAGGAAATGACATTTCATTCATTTTTTACCATTCGCTATGTAGGAATGCTGCTCGCATATGACGTCACAAATCAAATAATTGATTTCAGATTCATATTTATTTCCAACAGAAATGACATAGATATTGATTTTTCATACATTATAACAAATATGTACGATGCAATTGTTGGATTAGACATGAAACAGGCACGACCTGTTGTCTTTTTCATTATCAACAGTGTAGTAAAACCACGCGAAATCGTCATTACGCAAACGTGTAATAAAATGAGGTCATCACAGTGAATCGATCACAGCGAGAGCGCTGCACATTGCCAGCGGTTCACAGAGATTTGCACGCAAACCTATGAGAAACAATCAAGAGCGAACGATTCCACGAGCTCTTCCCCCATCTTTCCATTCCCGGCGATTTCTCCCAAAGCAAAAGGATTTCTGCAAACTACGATACTTTGTTTTTCAACTTAATTAGCATCCGATCTATCCGTGCCGATTTTATTTTTACCGTGCCGTTTTGTTATAAATTAGCAAAAGAACATGTACATCAGTTTTGCCGAGCTGAATAAAACGACTGATAGGCGTTTATGACAGCCGTCATTCACGTAAACTTTTGTATCCGATATGTGAACTTTCATTCTACACGTAGTGTACTGATCATGATATGCACACAACGTCGTACGACTACAGTGATATTGAAGGTTATTTGCGTTAGTATTAATATTCGGAGGTGAGAGCAACGCATGAGATTCGACATGTACAATAAAAACCAGTAAGAACTATATAAAAATTATGAATCCTTGATGCAGTTAACTGACACAGTGAAGGATCAGGATCATCAATTACAAAACAGATGAACATGATGAAATTATACTACTTACTTGACTTGTCCACTATCGCATGAATCATAATATCCCTTATTTTTCCTTTGGCTTTATGATTGCAAAAAAGGGGGAAACGGTGAATAATTTGGTACTGGCTGTATGGTCCCGTGGTCAGTTCAAGCATTTTTGTAGGCCTACATTCACGATGGTCAGAGAATAATTTCCCTAATTCCTCTCAATTCTCTCTTATCACGCTTATCATTACATAATCATGTGTATACCAGGGAGATGGGGTTTGGTGTGTGCATGGAGCTAACTGGTGTGTGCATGCAAGGAGAGATACCCGAGGTATAGGCCTTGATTTGTGTGTAAGTTGTTGGGTCGGCTCTTTGGTGAAGAGCGCCTGTGCTGTGTGCATCACCGCACGGTGCAAGCTTGTGTGTCAAATACGCGCGAAACGACTAACAACAGGCTACAAAAATCACTCGACCATGCTGCCGCTCTGCGAATTCGGTGTGCGAAGATTACGTAACTTTCACCGAAATTAACGCTACACCGTTATGACGATTTCGTGCTATTTTACTACACTGATCAAACTTGAAGTGGACTATCAAGCACTGCTGCTGCCCTTCTTAGCTAAAGGTTGTGATGTGATGAGATCATGGGGATTTCCCTGGTCAGATTCTGGGCTACAAAATGGTAGACACTGCAGAAGATACAGCAGTGCTGCATGCAAACTTGGAATGGGCTGAAAAGCACCACAGCTACCAGGGGCGGATCCAGCTTTTTATAAAGGGGGGGGTTGGGGTGGTATGCGAGGGAGCGTAGCGACCGAGTCCAAGCGAGCGGAGCGAGCGAGGGGGGAGGGGGTGGGAGGGGGGTGTCCCCCCTCCCACAGTAGGGAAAATTTTTGAAAATCTGTGTGTGAAAATGGCGTTTTCTTGCATAAAATATAATAAAATAAAATTACAAGTTTAAAAAAAAAGATAAGATTTAAAAAAATGGTCCCCGGATTTTTTTTTGGGGGGGTTGCAACCCCCCCAACCCCCCCTCTAGATCCGCTTCTGGCTACATTGTGTATTCAAAACCGCTGAAGCGAGACCAATGAAATTGTAATAGAAGTTAGAACATGAAACACGTACGTGAACCGCCTATAGGCTATGCATCAACTCAGCGGAGCCCGCCATAATAAAATCCCTCTCGCGGTAGGTCGCCTAACAATCTTGTTAGCGACACTTACGAGCATCTTCTTGCTCACTCTCCAAAATGTCTGCGGTATTAAAATCCTAAAAACTAATCAAATCGTTTAAATTTAGTAAGACTATGAATGTTTATCATTTATATTGACTATCGGTGTATCAACCTATATCGAAACTATAAGCAAGTGTGTGTAAGAAGGCGAATTACCAGTCATTTTGATGAGTGATACAATATGCCAAAATTTATGAAAATATAGCGTAAATTTTATATAGCATTTCAAAATCCTTATTTTCAATATCCCCATAATTTTTTTTTGTTTAAAAAAATATCTTATTACATTAACTAGAATTTTTCCAACCTGATAACGTTGGTAGCTTATTTTCTCCATCATTCATAATAAAATTTCAGGCCTTCAAAATCAGGTTATTTTTTGTTATATTTCTAAAAGAAAATAGTTAGATTCGAACTACTATATCATTGTTCTCCCGAAGAAGGGTTATCATCTCATAATTTTGTGTATATCTTACATAACATTAAATATTACGAGTGTAGCAATCAATGTTGGATAACATTTTTCACGATGAGTTACGTAATGAACAGACAAATCAAGTTCATTCTTAGCACGCGAGCCGCAGAATGCTAAATTTTAGCGTGTGCAGACGGGGCTGATCGCCCTGGCTGTCCGTTCAGATTATCCAGTCCGATACTGGAGTCAGGTGGTATATTTCACGTACCTTTTCCCCTCGCGATGACCACTGTGCAGTTTTAGTGTTTTATTTTGATACTCAGTCTATGAGATTCATACTTTACCGATGTCTAAAAATGCTCGGTATATACCTGACACATAAATTATTTAATTTTCGGTGATTATTATTTCTTTCCTTAATTACAAAAAGTCAAACTGATGTCAAGAATGTGTAACATTGACTGTATAGTTAAAAATATAGGTTTGGGAAATATCGTGTTAAGTTTGTCCAATGTCATCAGCATCTCGGTATATGTTAAACAGAAAATATAAAACAACTATATGTTTTGTAAATTCCACGACCGCCTACACCATTATGGAACATATGAAGTCGACCTGCATGACCGCCGGGGGGGGGGGCACTCAAATTATTTGTTAAAATGAAAGTAATAGCAATATTTATAAGGACCTTCAATATGCCTATTACCAGGCTCTTGTGATTATAAATTATAATCATGGTGAGTTGGGGGAGTAAAAAGGGTTGGATGAAATAGATTGGGGAGGGGTCGAGGCCGAGAGAAAAAAAGAATTAAGGGGCCAAAAGGAGATTGCAGGCCGGTAGAATGACAGAGGGGCAAATATTAATAGGGCAAGCTTTATTTGAGGAGAGCATCACCATAACAGGAGGGAAGGAATAATACAAGACAGTGGAAATTTAAATAGGGAGAGCTGATCTTTGAGATATATAATGGCACGAACGCAAAAACAAAGAAAGAGAGAACAGGGAGATATAGGAGGAAAAGAGAAGCCCTTGCAATTAAAATATATCAAACAGGCACTTGTCTGGGGCGGCAGTGAGCACGGTGAGATGATGATTATCCCCCCCCCCCCCCTCCCTCTACCACCTAGTCAGTCTCAGTAGCAGAGAATGGGGGCCAAT
This sequence comes from Lytechinus pictus, assembly GCF_037042905.1. Taxonomy (NCBI): domain Eukaryota; kingdom Metazoa; phylum Echinodermata; class Echinoidea; order Temnopleuroida; family Toxopneustidae; genus Lytechinus; species Lytechinus pictus. The sequence continues at coordinate 28,330,200 of NC_087254.1, forward strand.
GGGACCAGCAGAAAATTGACTGATTGGTTGATGAATTGATTGTGTTTAGCCAGATTGGCTAATAAAATCAATTTATTGACTGTATTGAATACAGTCACCAAAATAAAATACAGTAGCATTAAAATCAGTAATCTCGGACAGCTGGAAAGCTTATAGTAGGATCCCCATTATGATAAAAGGTAAAATCTTAATATTTACACGATAAAAACAGGAATTACTATTAGAAATAAGAAAGATAAAGGGATGGTATATACAAAAGGAGGAGGAGGAAGAGGAACTGGATTGAGAGCCGAAAGGCTTCTCCAATCTTCCCTCCGTTTTCAACACAGAAACTATATACATATTTTTAATTCTTAAAATTAATAAACTACTGTTAGAAAGATTATTTTTTAAGTGCTTTAGATTGCATGGCCGAAAGTCTAAAAACGAGACATTTCTCGCAAAGTGCCAATCAGCCCAGGTAATTACGAAATTATGTTTTGCTTTCTTGCAATGGTTATAGGGACTATCCGCCGAATCACGAGAGCCTGGTTTATCGCAGTTGTATGATTCAAAATTGTTGTAAATATTGCCATCATTTTTATTTTAACAAATCAGGAGCCGCCATGTCGTCTTCATGTCCCAGTTCGTGGAGGCAGCCGTGGAATTTACAAAGTTTACAGTCATTCTGTGATCTGTTTAACATACAGTGAGATACTCATGACATTGGGCAAACTTAACACGATATTTCCCAAGCCTTGACAATTCTTTCATTTTTAACTAGAGTATATACACATTCTTTACCTATAAGATTGACTTTTTGTGATTCATGCAGGTCGAAAGAAATAATGATTCTCGAAAATGAAATCATTCATGTGTCAGGTATATTCGAGCATTTTTAGATATCGGTAAACTATTCATTTCACAGATTAAGTATCAACATTAAGCACTATAAAACTGGACAGTGGTCATCGCAAGGGGAAAAGGTACGTGGAATATACCACCCGAAACCAGCATGACCAGTATGGGACTAGATAATCCCGTCCGACACACTAGGGATCAGCCCCGTCTGCGCACGCTAAAATTTATCATTCTGCGGCTCGCGTGCCAAGAATGAACTTGATTTTTTCTCTTCATTACAAAACTCATCGTGAAAAAGATTATCTAACATGGATTACTACACTCCTGAAATGAATTGTTATGTATCATTTACACAACAATACGAGATGATAACCCTCCTTCGGGCGTACAGTTGGTATAGTAGTTCGAATCTAACAATTTTCTGTTAGAAATATAGCAAAAATTAACCTGATTTTGAAGGTCTGGCATTTCCTCATAAAGCCGAGAAACAGTAATCTATTAACGTTATCAGGTCGGGAAAATTCTGGTTAATGTAATAAGATATTTTTTAAAACAACAAAAAATTATGGGGATATTGAAAATAAGGATTTTGAAATGCTATATAAAATTTACGCTATATTTTCATAAATTTTGGCACTTTGTATCACTCATCAAAATGACTGATAATTCGTAATATAACCGGCAATTGCCTTTAAATTCGGTATGAGTTTGTACACCGATAGTCAGTGAAAACTGACGATAAACATTCATAGCCTTAATTAATCTTGTGCCTTATAACCAAGGCAAGACGATCAGTCATACTTGATAACTATTACCATTACGGCCAATAAGTTTCATGAATACTTTCGACGTTATGATGACATTTAAAAAACTTGAACTTGGTTGAGATTTCAAGGCTGATACCCCAAACACGGTAAAAGTTCACCGACCCTAATTGAACTTTGACCTTGGTCGTGTCACCTGAAACTCATGCAAGATGACCAGTGATATTTGATTACCTTTAAGTACATGTTTTATGAAGTTCCCTATACTTTCTTACTTAAGGTGACATTTCATTAACTAAACCTCGGTTAAGATTTCAATGTTCGGAAAGTGGCGGCTATATCGCTGTGCTTTTGCAGGCGAGATAATTACATAAATACTACAAATAACATTCTTTTTAATACTAGAAAGCACAATGTCAATAGTAATTATCGAATCAATGGCCATGCACATTCGCAATAACATTTTCATCGTGTTTACACAGTGGGGGTTCGACTCGCAAGCCGTAATCAGCACGATAATGTGCTCCAATCAATACTGAAACCAAAAAAATGCGAGTTCGACACGGCTCGCGGGTCATTATGTTGAGTACTTATAGGATGGAATGCATCATGAAGAATCAATCTTTTACTACAATACATAGGATTTAGCAAATCTAAGTACTTTGGAATTTAGCTGTAGATTTCAGGATTTTTTGGGGGAGTAACATTTCATGTTCCAAATACATTTTACGTAAGACTTCGACTCAAGTGTAAGTTTCAGGCGCTGATCCAGGAGGGGGCCGAGCCGGCTCAGTGTAAGTTTCAGGCGCTGATCCAGGAGGGGGCCGAGCCGGCCCCGCCCCCCCCCCATATTTTTTGACAACCTGCAAAAGAGTGTACTCTTTATCTTGATAAAACTACGAAAAACAGAAAGAAATGTAAGAAATAGATATTATACCCATGATCTGTAATTTATAGCCTCGTAACGGCCGGCCCGACCCCGAAAGGAAACAAGAAAAAGGTGAGGGGAATAATTGGAAAAGAGACTTTATATAAAAATGTTCGCTCGCGCTTCGCGCTCGCATTGCCTGTGTAATGAATCCCATTCAAGAGTATTAAATGACGCTTTATATATCCAGTTCTGAAATCAATTTGCACACAATATTTTAGCTCGCACATCAAGCTTGCATTATTTGTTTGATTTACACAAATTGTTATATCAACATTTTCAGCTCGCGCTGCGCGCTCGCATTGTTTGATTTGTGAGATACCTATATATCCTCTTTGGAAATTCTTTCCAAAATTTGTCAAAATGCTCCTTCATCATGTCAGTATATCAAGAAATTAAGTTCGTGCTTCGCGCTCGCATTTAATTGTTTGAGACACACAAGCTTGTTCATTAATTTCAAATAAAAAGGCGCTTAGACTGTCCAGTTTTCAGGTTGGAATATCAAAAATCTTAAGCTCGCGCTTCGCATTATTTAATTGGTGATACTTGTATCCTCTTCATTAATCACTAAAAACAATTATAATTGAGTCCCTTTTCACGTTACTATAATAAAATTTCGGCTCGCGCTCGCATTCTTTAGATGGATACTTATCTTTGTTCATGATTATAAAAACTGCTCAGAATATTCAATTCCAAAGACACAAAATATTAAAAAATTAGCTCGCGCTTCGCGCTCGCATTATATATTAAGACCACATGAGATACCTTATCTTGTTTATAACAATAAAAACTAACATATACTTAAAACTTCAGTCTTTAGTTAGGACTACCCCCTGAAAAACCAACAAAAAACAGATTATAGCGGCCAATCGAGAAAAAATGTTGATGAAAATATCCCCCCCCCCCCTATTGGCGAAAGCTGGATCCGCCCCTGAGTTTAATCTAGCAGTAATAACTGAGATCAGTTTGTATCAATCACAAGTCAAGTTGCAATCAAATGATTGAACCCGGCTGAATGACAACTGACAGAACCTTTACAACATTAGAAAATAACAAAATTCTTCAGTTTCAAATAAACAAAAAAAATGCAAGAGTTCAGTTGCCTATGGAATACAAATATATGAAATAATGCCATTACAATCGATTCACACACACACCATTAGCGTTCCTACGGGGGGCAGACTGCCCCCCCCCCTGAAAGTCACAACCCATGCAAGGGACGTATCCCTGCCCCCCCCCCCCCCCCCCCTGACGAGTCACAATGGGCCTGCTCCTTTGGACATGAATACCTTTTTTTTTGCTTGTCAAATTTTTGGGCGGACGAATTCGCCCCCCTTTTGGAAAATCCTAGGTACGCCACTGACACACACAGTGTCACACACACATATATATATATATATATCATACATGCAGGCTACATCTATGTCTCTTCAATATTATCGAATTCAATAACACAGGCTTATACCCACTCTTGGTAGACTTGGTTGATGGCTGTGAATCGATGTCAATGACCTCAGATTTAGAGCTCTCCGCATTTTCCACTTTGGAGAAATGACGAAGAATAAGATATGCAAGGATCATAAAAAATAGATATACCTTGCAGACAATATGAGCAACAACATAATTTTACGACCCCTAAAAGTATTTTTACCTGTATAAAAACCGAGCGAAGGCGGGGGCATTACCTGTGTAATGAATCCCATTCAAGATGATTAAATGACACTTTATATATCCAATTCTGAAATCAATTTGCACACATTATTTTAGCTCGCACATCAAGCTTTAATTATTTGTTTGATCTACACAAATTGTTATATCAACATTTTCAGCTCGCGCTGCGCGCTCGCTTTGTTTGATTTGTGAGATACCTATCCTCTTTGGAAATTCTTTCCAAAATTTGTCAAAATGCTCCTTTATCATGCCAGTATATCAAGAAATTAAGCTCGTGCTTCGCGCTCGCATTTAATTGTTTGAGAGACACAAGCTTGTTCTTTAACTTCAAATAAAAAGGCGCTTAGACTGTCCAGTTTTCAGGTTGGAATATCAAAAATTTTGAGCACGCGCTTCGCATTATTTAATTGGTGATACTTGTATCCTCTTCATTAATCACTAAAAACAGTTCTAATTAAGTCCCTTTTCACGTTACTATTATAAAATTTCGGCTCGCGCTCGCATTCTTTAGATGGATACTTATCTTTGTTCATGATTATAAAAACTGTCCAGAATATTCAATTCTAAGGACATAGAATATCAAAAAAATTGGCTAGCGCTTCGCGCTCGCATTATATATTAAGACCACATGAGATACCTTATCTTGTTTATAACAATAAAAACTAACATATACTTAAAACTTCAGTCTTTAGTTAGGACTACCCCCTGAAAAACCAACAACAAAAAAATCAGCGGCCAATCAAGCAAAATGTTGATGAAAATATTTTTCGCCCCCCCCCCCCTATTGGCGAAAGCTGGATCCGCCCCTGAGTTTAATCTAGCAGTAATAACTGAGATCAGTTTGTATCAATCACAAGTCAAGTTGCAATCAAATGATTGAACCCGGCTGAATGACAACTGGCAGAACCTTTACAACATTAGAAAATAACAAAATTCTTCAGTTTCAAATAAACAAAAAAATGCAAGGGTTCAGTTGCCTATGGAATACATATATATGAAATAATGCCATTACAAATCGATTCACACACACAAACACACACACACACACATATATATATATATATATATATACAGGCTACATCTATGTCTCTTCAATCTTATCTAATTCAATAAGAAAGGCTTACTCACTCTTGGTAGACTTGGTTGATGGCTGTGAATCGATGTCAATGACCTCAGATTTAGAGCTCTCCGCATTATCCACTTTGGAGAAATGACGAAGAATAAGATATGCAAGGATCATAAAAAATAGAGATATACCTTGTAGACAATATGAGCAACAACAGAATTTACGACCCCTGAAAGGAGTATTTTTACCTGTATAAAATCCGAGCGAAGGCAGGGGCACAGATATGCCATGTTTGCATGGGCGGAAATTTCTCCCCGAAGGTAGGGGGGGGGGACCAGGGGCGGATCCAGATTTTTTTCACCCATATTCTCCCCGATCGGCCGCTCAAAGTTGATTTTTGTTTGTTTCTTTGAAGGGGTTGGGGCCAAGGGGCCAAAAAAATTAAGGGGCTTGATACGGCGTATCACATCAAATTAATAAGTTGCGAGCGAAGCGAGCGAGCAAAAATTTAAAAATTTTCATTACAAAAATCAAAGTTTGTGATAAATTTTGACATGACATCTGGAAAATAATAGGCTTTATATTTCACCCTTATCCCTTTCCTTTTCTCTTTTAGTTTCTTGGTTGTGAAAAATTGGGGGTGGGGGCAAAACGCCGATGTTCTACAGTCATTTCTAACTTTATTCTTATAAAAAAAAATTAAAAAGTGTAGTAATCTCATAAGCTATATTCAAATAGTGCGAGCGCGAAGCCCGGGCTGAATTTTTTTTGGAATTTCATGTATTTTGTCCTGAAAATTGAATATTCTGGGCAATATGTGTGAACCTGAACAAGATGCGTTATTAAATTCAATTAAATTAAATTAATTAAAGTAATTAAATAATTACTGCGAGCGGTTCTGGCTTGATCTGTAAGGGACCTGTTAAGGACGTTTTGCAGTTAGCCATTAAGACGATACATATTTCAACTATGAAATAATGCGAGCGCAAAGCGCGAGCTGAAATTTTTTTTGATATTCCGACCTACAAAGTTGACATTCTAAGCACTATTTATAATCATTAACGGTATAAAACCAAACAATGCGAGCGCGAAGCGCGAGCGGAAAAAATGAGATTTCAGACCTAAAAATGGGATACTCTATTCATGTTTTGAAAATCATGAAAAAAGATGGGAAATTTGGTCTTTTCCTACATTAATAATGTGAGTGCAAAGCGCGAGCAGATTTTTTTTTTTTATTCTGATCTGAAACTGGATAATTTTAGCACGTTTTGAATAAAGATCAAGCTGCGTATCTCAATAAAAAATTTGTGCGTGTGTTTTAGAGTTAGGCAGAATCTGGGCATTTTGAATACATTTCATTTTTTATCATGAAAATCAATAATGAAGCGCGAAGCGCGAGCGGAAAATACTTGATATTCCGGTATGAAAAAGGTGAATTTAAGCACAATCTAAAGCACTGTGTATGGAAATTGTAAAGTGGATATGGATAGCACTTAATATATGATGCGAGTGACAAGCGCGAGCTGATATTTTTATTACTATTTTGACCTGAGACCTGAACATTTTGTCATCATATGAAAATGATGACTGTCCTATTCCTATTCTGAAAAAGCGACAATTTTATTATTAGAAATTCATGAAAATTTTATCTATCGTATTTATTAATTTTATAAGCATAATTAGTGAGTGAAATTTGTTGACATTGAGGCCTGAAAACTGGATATTTTAAGCACTTTTGTAATCATGAATAAGATTTATGAGTTGATATATTTTCAACAATAATGCCAGCGCAAATCGCGGACGAAATTTTTGATAAACTGTCATAAAAGGGGGATTTTAAGTAATTTTTTATAGAATTAATATTCATGTATAAAGAATCTTATGGAATAAACGGAGACAATATGTAGGCCTACTTGGCAAATCAAATAAAGCGAGCGCACAGCGCAAAAAGCTGCAAATGATATTCACACAATAAAACGGACACTTTACAGAGCACTTAAAAACAATTTGTAAATCAAACAAAATAATTAAAGCTCGATGTTCGAGCTGAAATATGCATTGTATATTTCAAAACTTGATATTTTAAGCTACATATCAGCATATTAAACACGATATGTATTTCGTCGAACATACTATGCGAGCGCGAAGCGCGAGCAAAAATTTAATATAGTGACATGAAATGTATTTTCAAATCATTTTCCAAGTCTTCCCTTGACCTTATTTTATTCACTCGTCTCCCTTCTCATTCTTCCTCTTCATTTTTCCTCCCTTTCCCCTTCTTTTTTCTTTATTTCCCCTTTTTTTCCATTTTTTTCTCCTCCAAAATACATGTATTATTTCGATTTTTATTGATGTATTTCTTTCCATCATAAAAGACCAAAAATAGTAGGGGGGACATGATTTTGTGTCCCCCCCTACTATTTTGGGTAGGGGAGACGCGACCCCCTGTCCCCCTTGGATTTCCGCCCATGCATGTTTGACCTATATAGGCCATGCGAGTTCGACACGCCTTTCTGTTTACACGCAAAAAAAATAGGGAAGTCTGTCTCGGCTCGCGGGATGAAACCTACGATTTGGGCGGATCAGTAAAGCCGTGTTCGACACGGCTCTCGGATCCCACTGATCGCGTTTACACAGCATAAAATTGCCGCGTTGAGCACGGCTCGCGTGTCGAACCCCCCGAGCCGAATCACTGTGTAAACACGATGTATTTTCATGTTTGTATCAGTGGCGTTATGAGCCAAACATTTTGAGGGGGCTAGATCGGGCAAAAATCATTAAAAGATGCGAGCGAGAAAGCAAAAGTTTCGACATTTTTATTACAAAAAAAATCAGATTTTGCCATAGATTCTAACATATTCAGAAAATTGTATCATATTTCACCCTTCTCTTTTTCCTTTTTCTTTCCTTTTCTCTTTTTATTATGGGGTCGTGAAAATTATGGGGGGGGGGAAGAGTTTCCTACTCCCCCATTTGTCACCCCCCCCCCCGCTTTGTATCATTATGAAGAATGATTAGACATAATTTGAAGTTTTATATGATACAAATGATTTTTTCTTTTAAAATCAAAATAGCGGGGATAAATACATAAGGCCACTTCCTGCTTTATGGAGACAAATAACGTGTTTATAACTAAAGTCCTTCATTCACTACCATGCCTTAATAAGTTTCAATTACAAAATACTATTTTTAGTCGTATGCATATACGCCTATTCGATCCCTAACAGTATTCCATTTCTATCCTATACCAAACAAAATCAGAGTCCATGGCCCTGGTTACATTTCGAATAATTTGTTTTAAATTTTCTTTCAGGTCCAATCGTGGCAACCGTCATGACCCGAACACCTCATCCCCGTTTTCTATTAATTACCGGTGCCATTGTATGTAGCTGTCCTATCATACTAGCGTCAAGAGCAACCTACAGCTGGCATTTCTTCATCACCTTTTCAATATCAGGTGAGATCAAAAATTCAAATTACAAGTTTATGTAAGGTAGGGCCGGGTTTTTTTTCTACTCACACGGTAGTACTTGTAGCCTAAAATCAAAGTCTTCAAAACGGGTTACATCTGATACGGGAAGTAAGAGGAACGAAAAAGTACCCCAAAAATAGGGCCGAAAAAAAATATCGGCATATAAACCACGCTGTCGAGGCGCTCACCGATAATATGTTAAGAGCTATTCAAGTTAGGAATATTCATGACGGTACTCTTTGAGGAAATAAACCATATTCTGACGCCGAAAAGAAAATCTAGTAGGAAAAAAAACATTTTAGCAGCCTGAAGATAACTGGGTCTTATTGCTTTGAAATCTATATTTTGTCAGTTATATATTTTTAACATAACTTTGGGATTCTGATTCATACTAGATTGAAATTATTATTATGACAATAGGTAGTGACACATCCCTAAACTCGCAAATTACAACTTATGTAATACAAATGCCCTAATTCATTCCAGCTGTCAAGAGGTTTCTCCCATGTTTAATATGTTGTATAGCTGTACACTCATTCTTTAGTAATACTATGATCGGGGATCGGTGTTCTACCAGCAGTTCTTCTTAGTGGATCCCTTCATTCCAAAACACATTCAAGGTATTTCGTACAAGTTTTTGTTATCATAAAATTATGCTATTGACATGTACTTGATTTTTTCATGTTTGATTTATCCAGTTTAAGATCTGTCTATGAAAATATCTCCAGTCAGTGCTTACGTTCACTTAGTGGATTGGTGAGATATGTCTGCTGTTCATGAATTCCTAAAAATGGTCCTAAAATGTCCCTTTTTCTGGTCAGAATATTTTTAAAAAAATTCAGCTCGCACTTCGCGCTTGCATCATTTCTTTAGTGAAATACATATGGTCTTAGTTAATTCAAACAATCAAGCCTTAGAATGCCCCTCTTCAGGTCCGAATTTCAAAAATTTTCCGCTCGCGCTTCGCGCTCGTAATATTGATTAGTGAGATACGTATACCGTATGTTCATGATTACAATGACTACAAAAAAGCTTCATGTCATGCCTGTATTTAGGTTTTATTCTAACAAATTTCGCACATGATTATAAAAAGATATGCATGCTCTTCATTAATTCCTTTAAAAAATAGTCCTTAAAATACCCTGTTTAGGGTCACTGTATTGGGGTCACTATACAAAAATTTCAGCCCGCGCTTCGCGCTCTCAATTTGTTTAAATGAGACGGATGTGTATCACGATTACAAAATTTACTTATAATGTCCCTTTGTTAGGTCTGAATATCAAATATTTTCAGCTCGCGCTTCGCACTCGGGTTATTTTATCAGTAAGGTACAGTTCCGTTTAATGGCACAGTCCTTAGATTAGGCCAGCATACATGGCAAGTGACTCAAAAATTTTGCTGGTGCCCCCCCCCCCCCCCGGTGACCCACGTACGGTACGCCACTGAATTTGTTTGATGGATTTCTTGAATCTTAAAAATATCACTCTCAGTGAATTAGGGCTGTAGGATATGTTTGCAGGTTTTTGTAGATTTTGTTTTGTTTTGATTTGTGTTTTGTTGTGGGTTTTTACTGGTTAATGTTGTTGCTACTTTTATTTTTAGGGTAAATTTCTGTTTTTATCATTATGATAGGAATAGGATACACTATTTTGCGCTTGACATGCCTGACTCTGATGGATCGCCTTGCTGGTGAGCATTTCAACCTCTTGTTCAGTCTTTCGACTTGCGGAATGTCTGCCGGAATTTTGATATTCCCGCTGCTGGCAGAAGTCTTGCTGACGGCATACGACTGGCGAGGGGTTATCTTGATCACCGGTGGTCTTACATTACATGTTATTCCATGTGCTATGGCCGTTCGAATAACCCCAGATGACTTCAAACCAAGAAATAAAGAGTACTCGAAGAAACCTAACCAAGAGGATGGTAGCTTTGAAGTTGATGCAGCAACAGAGAAGGTCCATGGTGGTACTGTCACTGGCACAGACCTACTACTGCCTCCGTCAACTGGAAATGATAAGACATCTGATGATGTGGATGCCCAGACATGCCCAAACAATAAAATACCTCCAAAGGCCTGCTTGGGTTACCTCGCCATTATCCCGAAAAAATTGTCATCCTTTTTTCGAAGCATGGGGTTCTACGATGACCCTTTTTCCTTGTTCATTTTCGCTTCCATTGCAATGCACTTTTTCGTGTACAATGGATGGCATGATTTTCTTATACCCCAAGTTCTCCAGCGTGGAATCTCTGAAAGGAACACGATCATCCTAACATTCGTTGCGGGGGTTGGAAACATCTCCATCCGCCTAGCGGTAGCTATCCTGATGCATAAATGCTTTGAACCCGTGAACATCTTTCTCATTTTAACATTCATTAACACCATTTCTCTCACTTTCGATGCATTATTTTCTAATTATCATGTCATGCTCGTGACGTCCTTCTGTTCAATGGCTTGCATTGCTGGGAGAACTATTTTGAAAACGGTGATCATCAGGAATCGATTTTCATCTGAAAACCTGCCCATGGCATTGGGGGTGAATAACGTGGGTGAATCCGTCACATATTTCCTCGGCGGATATTTATCAGGTAGGCCCGTTTAACTGAAAGGATGCGTCGGGTTGCATGGAGTTTCCTCAAATTCACCCTTTCGTCCAAAGCACCCCCCCCCCCCGGATTTTGCCGAAAGGGTGCGTACCGTGCATTAGTTTGTTGGGTTTTTATCTATAGGTTTCATCATCTGGTCTTATTAAAGGGGAATCCAGCCTTGGCCATAAACTGTTGTGTTGGGAAGGAGAAAAATGAATTAAACAGAATGGTGAAAGTTTGAAAGAAATCGGACAAGCAATAAGAAAGTTATAGCTGCTTTAAAATTGAGATCACTAATAGTATGTACATTTCAAATTGGCAACTGTGTAAGTAAATTATGACAAGGGGCAAGGACAACTTTCCCATAGGCCATGTACTTTATTATCAGGGATTTGTGGTTTTCTCCTAAGTATCCATTCCCCTGGGGCAGTAATCTAAATATAACCCAGGTAGTATATTGTTTAATGTCCTCATGAAAGAAAAATATAATTTGAAGTAAAACTTTTGGGAAAAATGACATCTTAGCCATAATATGTATTGGAGTACATAGAAGAGTAGTCCTTGCCTTACATCACTATGACATCCCATATGCGGCCAATTTGAAGTCTCCATGAGTATAGTGATTACGAATATTTACAACTTTTGAAAATTCATAACTTTCTTGTTGTTTGTCCAATATTGTTCAAACTTTCACCTATCAACTTGTCTGATTTTTCTTTTCCTTATAAAAACAAGTTTTTATTTGGGTTGGATTCCCCTTTAACTGTCTAAAATAACATATTTTTTTTCTAATTGGTTAATTTGTCTAATGGCTAATATGTAGGATACCGATTTGGGTTCATCATTTGGTTTTATTATCAACTGTCTAATCGTTTTTGTCCAGTTGGTTGAACCTGGCGCGGATCCAGGGGGCCAGAGGGACAATCCCCCCCCCCCCAAAAAAAAGGAGAGAGAAGCAGAAGAAGAAATGACAAACAGAAATAGATATAGAGAAACCGTTCCAGGAGGCTCAGTGGAGGGGCCTTGCCCCCCCCCCCCCAAAAAAAAAGACAAGGTGGGAAAAGGGGGAGAAAGATAGGGAAGTAGACAAATAAAGGATAAGTTGAGAAAAGAACAGAATTACAGATAGCATGACGGATCCAGGGATGCTGGAGGGGCACCTCACCCCCACCCCCACCTAAAAAATAATTATAATGAAAATTGAGGAGAAAATAAATAATCAAAATAGGGAAATAACAAATGTTAAAGATAGAGATGATCCGTCTCTCTATCTTTATTTCTGTTTTCTCCTCTCTCCCTTCTCCCTTTCTTTTTTTCTTCTACACTCCCTCCCCCTTTTCCACTCCTGTCCCCCCTTTTTTTTGTTCTCTCTCTCTCTTTGGGGGGAGGGGTTAGGCGCCTCCGGTCCCTGGATCCTTTCTCGCTTGTTTTTGTTGGGGATCATTGCCGCTTCGGCCCTCTGGATCCACGCCAAGTAAACCAACAAGTGGAGGGCCTGCATCGTGCGATTCAAAATAGCAGCCGTGCTGACCTTGAAAACTATTATAAAATAATTATTCACAAAAAACACCAATCATATAATGATACAATAATACGTTCATTGACAATAAATTACATTTTTACTCCTATGTCCAAGATTTATGAACTAGATCCATACACTTTCAGAGTTAGGATGGTTATTCAACAAATACCCCCAACATGGCCAAAGTCCATTGACCTTGGTCATGTGACCTAAAACTCGCACAGGATGTTCAGTGATACTTGATTACTCTTATGTCCCAGTTTTATGAACTAGACCAATACACTAACAGAGTTAGAGTAATTCAACAAATACCCCCAACATGGCCAAAGTTTATTGACCTTAAATGACATTTGGTCATAGTCATGTGACCTGAAACTCGAACAAGATGTTCAGTGATACTTGATTACTCTTATGTCCAAATTTCATGAATCAGATCCATTAAATTTCAAGTCATGATGGTAATTCAACAGATACCCCAACATGGCCAAAGTTCATTGGCCTTTGAACTTGGTCACGTGACCCGAAATTCAAACAGGATGTTCAGTGATACTTGATTACTCTTCTGTCCAAGTTTCATGAATCAGATCCAAAAAATGTCAAGGTTATGATGGTAATTCAACAGATACTCCCAATATGGCCAAAGTTAATTAATCCTAAATGACGTTTAACCTTGGTCATGTGACTTGAAACTCAGGCAGGATGTTCAGTAATACTTGATTAACCTTATGTCCAAGTTTCATGAACTATATAGGTCCATATAACTTTTAAGATGACGTTTCAAAAACGTAACCGTAGGTTAAGATTTTGATGTTGATTCCCCCAACATGGTCTACGTTCATTGGCCCTAAATTACCTTTAACCTTGGTCATGTGACCTGAAACTCGGGCAGGATGTTAAGTAATACTTGATTAACCTTATGGCCAAGTTTCATAAACTAAGTTCATATACTTTTTAAGTTATGCTGTCATTTCAAAAACTTAACCTTCGGTTAAGATTCGTTGTTGACGCCGCCGCAGCCGTCGGAAAAGCGGCGCCTAGTCTCACTCTGCGTCGCAGAAGAGACAAAAATGATTTCATATTTTAGACAGTTTGATAATAAACAAAATGACAATTAAATGGCTATAGGCGAACTGTCTACTTCGACAGTAGTTGACTACAATAAATGATTTTTTTTTAATCCACGCACCTTTTTGGCAAAACCGGTGGGGGGGGTTGGAACGAATGATAGGTTCAAGGAAACTCCACACGACCCGACGAACCCAACGCATGCACCCTTTCTTAAAAACCCGGGGAACTTCATTCCTTGTGTGATCTGTAAATTAAACGTTTTTTCCGATCAAAACTGGAGTACAGTTCATTCGAAATGGGTCCATTCAATTGAATTCTTTTGTCATAACTCATATTTCCATACATACAGGATTGGTGGCTGACACGTATTCATCGTATGATGCAACAATACTTCTACTCGCCGTAGTTGATATTCTGACCTTCGTGTTTATGCTGTTTCCTAAAATAATGAAGAAACCTGGAGTCAATCAAAGTAAAGGTTACACCTTCAAGGATGCAACACGGATCATCACGGAAGCGATTTCTCGTCTGTTACGAGATTCTCAGGATCCACGACTGTGATTACCAGATAACATTACAGACAAGATGAGCAGTTAAGAATTGGTTACTACCTTCTCAATGATGATGATGATGATAGCAATAATAATAGTACACTGTAAAAACTGTGGTGTTAAAACTGATACCAATTGGTGTTAATAGAGGACCACACCCTGAGGTGTTAAAATAACACCCTAGAGATTGAACATAACACCAAAGAGTGTAAATGAGTGTTGTAATAACACCTATCGGTGTAAAACTAACACCACCAATTTAACACCGGTGTAAAATAACTGGTGTGTTCCTCTATGTACACCGGTTAACACCACAGTTTTTGCTGTGTAATAATAAAGGTTTCAATTACATTTTGGAAAGAAGAAAGTATCAACTTCAAACTTGGGTTGTGACAAAGATACGGTTTGGAGTCACAATATAAAGTGCGTCCAAGAAAAAAAGGAAACCTGGATTCCCATGTCTTTTTTCTTCAAAGTCAAATGAATTATGATATTTACTTAATCTTATAATTCAATTATTCCTCTTTATTATGATGGCTAATATGAGACAAAAACTTCACGCATTAATGAGCAAGAAGAGTTTGAAATGTTAACGTCAAACCAGGTTGCGCAGAACATTTTGACAAGATTGATTCGTGAAAGGACGATCATGCTTTTTCGACGATTGGCTCAGGAGCATTTCTTTTTTTATTCTCTGTTAAGATTCTTTAACTGGTCCCTGAAATGAGAGTGGATTCAGATTCACACATAAGTTTCTGCGCAAATCGTTTTTGTTATGTCTCAATACTTATTGTTTTTTTATCTGTCATGCGTGAACGATTTGCAAACCTGTTGGTTTCAAATTAGAGATGAGATTCCAATCTTGCCACGAGTAGCAATTTCATAGTAAAAGCGTATTTGCATATTTAGTAATTGTGAAATTCATCTCTGGAAACGGGTTTCCTTTTTTTGTGGGACACACTGTATTACGAGTAATTTTTACCTTCAGTGCGATTAGACATCAGTAGAATATTCAGTTATTTACAATAGGGTAAAGACGCACAGTAAAAGAAAAATCAATTTCTTATAGAGGAACGTAATATTTAATGAGTCATAATAGCACATTTTCACTGAGCAATAAATCACAATGACATGGACAATCTTGTTTGAAACTATTTTTATAACAGATTGACATAGAAATGGCAAGAGTGAGCATCCTTGAAAATAAGAAAACTTTAAAAAAATATGTAATTACACCTCCACTGACTAATCTTGGAAACTACATAGGATTTCACAATGAAAAGACTGTGTAAAGCCCTTGTTAATCTGAAATGGTGTTATCATAAATGGTCTGGAGGAATTGTATCTGAGGGTTTTCATGACATTATTATCACTGAGCTATTACGAGAATATAACAGTTTCACAGAGGTTTGTGATTGATCACATTAATCTCAACTATGGAAAGCTAGAAACACTGTCACACTACATTCCCACTTGAATTTTCTTAAAATATAACCACCATGTAGGCCTGGGCCTACACATGTTTCATTGCTCTGATTTGCTAATGTGTTATTTGTTGTGGATAGCGATGGTACATATACAGAATTGTGACATTGACTGCTTTCCATAGAAAGGTCATAATTATTTGTTATCACCTGTTTATGGCAACATGGGTTACCGGGTGTATGGATAGCAGCCTATATATAAATTGTCATGTATGTTTTGTTCTGTATGAAGAAATACTGTACATTGAACCTGCTGCTTCATAGATATTGAATTTTCAATGAGAAATAACAAAATATGGATGGGTGCAATCAAATATTTAGTACTTTTACATAGGCAACAGCACCTGGCTATCAGAGTAAAATATAGGAGAAAACCTAAGCAAATTATTACAATAAAAAAAAGTTGAAATGTTATGGCTTGTTGAGAAAAGCTGAATGGCTGACAAACAGTAGATGTGTTCAATCTGAAAATAGATATTTAGACAATCTTGGAAATAGTGGGATTAAGCCCTTATTTACTGCTTCATGACACATTCAATAAGAAACTTTTAACTATCTCTATTTTTTCATTAGGAAGTTACATGATGTCTTATAAGAATCCCCTCCCATATTTCATTTGTAAATAAAAGTTTTATAAAATCTTGAAATTTCATTTCAATCACTTTTGTCCTTATGTAATACCTGAATAAATCTATGTAATAAAATTTATATCCATCAGCAAAATGCATTTTATTATCAGCATGGACTTACTCTTTAATGTATGGTATTCACATTTGAGGTCAAATGCATCAATTGGAGATTTAAACACTTTCATCTCGATCACTGTTCTCTGAATAATTCTATAGAATCAGTGGCGGACTGTGACCCGGAGGAGACAAAGCATTGGAGGGGCACAGCGTTGTTCACTTACAATACAGTGCCCCTCCAATGCTTTGTCTCCTCTGGGTCACGGTCCGCCAATGTATAGAATTATAATTATATCTTCAACATAAACCAACTTATTATGTATCAGTGTATACTCTCTTTTAGTCTGTGGTATTCAAATTCAAATGCATGATTGTAGAATTAAAGACATTGCAAGTTCAACAAACTTTACACTGAGCGAAACTCACAATAGTACCCGTTTCACAAAGAACTTGCAATTATTGTATCTATATATGTCATTTTGGTAGCCATGGTAACAGGCTCAGCAGTCGATCAAAATCAAGGTTTCCATGATGGTTACCATAAAGGCAAAGTTACAATAATCATAAATCTTATATGAAACAAAACCCAGGTAACTCTGCTTGAGAAGAATCTGTCATATATCAGGATCTATTTTAAGAGAAATTTAAGATACACATTTTTTTCAATGCATCATATGTGCTGAAAATTACTTAGACTCTTTGTTTAGTCATCTTGATATGGAAAGTTGACTCAATTTAGAGGTCTTTTATTATACGAACCTACTCAGATATGATACCACTAACTTCTGCAGATTTTTTAATGTTCAATCTTCTTACAATTCTTTAAAGCCCCTTTTACAGACGCAACACATATCATCTCGGATTGTCAATCCATGGTAAAGTCCAGGATTAGCGTGTACATACCAGCTACTTATCTGGCAACATCTTTGACATACAGGCATGTCTGGGAGAAAAATTTTTGTCATCATGGAGTACACGGATGGATAATTATCCGCACTCATCCTTTAGCCACCTTGTACATCCGTAGCTACAGAATGGATCCAAGAGGCTCCATCTAAGAACCGGGAGGTCTTTGTTAATACCGGCTATATCTGGGGACAAACCTGTCCTCTTGTTTGCATACATGAACAATAGTCTGTGTTTATGATCATGCATGCATATGTTTCAGATGTTTCGAAAAGGAAAGTAGCTATCTTGGCTAAAGCTCTCGAGATATCTCAGTAGAGAACATAAGCCACCGTGAAGGCCTAGGATGCAGTATAAAACATGCATGTGTTCTGTGTTGACTCCTGAGGAGCGTTTCATGAAGGGACTTGTCGGACATTTCATCCGACAAGTCCGGTTTTATCCGACAGTTACCATAGTAGCAGCACCTCTCAGCCAATCAGATTCAAGGAAAGTTGTCAGATTTGACAACTTGGAGGACAAAAATGTTGATGAAGCGCTCCCCAGGTAGCTTATCAATCACATCCCCAGGGCTACCTTGTAAAAATGCACTTTTCCATACATTTCTGTATAAATACCCATTTTAGTGCATATTCACACCGGCAATGCTATAAAAAATGCTAATTTGGCAACCCAGATCACCGCAGGTCATGGATCTCTGCGATGATCCGTGTTGCATCCTTGAAGGAGTAAAAAGGGGCTTATCTTAAAATGAAAAAGTTTTTTTCATCAAAACATTACACAAACATATCAATCAACAACATGGCCATTGAGACCAATGCAAAATGTCTCCTGCCTCAGCCATAATTTTGTCTCTTGATTGGCTTTCTTTCCATACCTTATACCTGATAAACTCTGGATGGATTTAACACATATCTGAACATTTCAATCTGCTAATACAGTGAGACAATAACCTGTAATGGAATGGCTTCACAATACATTTTTTTCTTCTGCCATGTAACATGACACTCAGTAAAGACGTGCTGGAAATTTTAACACTTATTTATCAACCCTTATCAAGAGCAAACACGACATTTTATATGTGCAAGCTGTAAAACTGTGTCTTTTGTCAGCAGCATTATTAGATTTTGTGGTTAATGCCTCAGTCACATTTGCTCTACGGTGAGTCGAAAACAGCCGTTTTATTCTTTAATCATTTTTATTCAAACCACTAATATTTGGTTGGTACAACAAATGTTAAAACGGCTGTCTTCGACTGGCCGTACTGCCGCCGTAGAACAAATGTGACCAAGGTACAAGACGCCAGTGCTCTGCTTAGTAGATTGCAGATTTGAAAAGAATACAATAACATTCACCTGGCCAGCAGGGGAACAAATTAATTAAGTACATGACTTGTACCCAATCATCAGACGCTATAGTATCCAATATCATCATTAAGGTGACAGGTGCCCTATTACCGTGCGGAAACGACTACGGGTATATAATCAAGCATAGGATTCTTACTAAGTACCTGTACCCCAACAAACTATATATTTTTGGAAAGCTTATGAGCTGATCTACACAAAAATTTGCACTGTGGCATATTAGCTTTATACATAAGCAAAATATGGTCATTCAAAGTCATGACTTTAAAAATCATGATTTTTCTCTATATGAACTTTCTATGGTTATAACTTCACAACATAGAGTGTAATTTAAGTTTTGATGGATTAATTTAATTCTCTGACTTCTTTGTGATGAATTTATGATGGCTTTAAGAAATATTCAGAGTAGAATTGTAAAAATTATGGATTAAACAAGCAGTCAGATAATGAGAAATTCAGAAAGGACTTTTATACACAACTCCACCTGTGGGGGTACCATGCACAAAAACTATCATTATTTTGTTGTACTCTTCAAGATACACAATTCTACAAAATTTTATGCAAATCCAATGATTAGAACTCGAGTTATTACATTTTTCATTAAAAAACCCTCAATTTTGTATAATATCACGATAAAGAAAGGGCTATAATACTAATAATAACGGACATTTGTAACGCGCCATGTCTGTCACATAGCGTATGTAACTTGTAGTCGCTGCCATATTGTGCAATACAGTAGCTCTCCCTATTTGGCCAACAGAGGGTGGTAGTCCACTTTGCTACATGGAATATCTGGGGCTTCAGCCAAAAAAAATCTGGGGATTTTCTGATTTTTTTTAAAGGCAGTATCAAAGGTTTTGGGGACAGATTTAATCACTTCCGGTGTGTAAAATACTACTTCCGGTTTGAGAATTTTATGAAAATATGTTTTAACCCCCCTCTTATTAAAAAAAGAGGTAGAATATTGAGATAAAACAAGTTGCATGATGAAGTACACACATGAAACTAGCAAAGGAGACCAAAAAAATAAAATCATTAAAAAAAAAAAAAATTAGGGCACCTGTCACCTTAAAATATGACGGTATACCTACTCTCAACATTTTAGCTTTCTACAATTCCTTTGACAATTCAATCAGCTTTTTATGGATATCACACTAAAAATGAATAGGAATGAATATAATCTTACAAGAGTTTGCATGAGGTGAATGAAAGATTTTCTATTCAACAAGGCAGAGACAAGTTGAATAGAGTGAACATCTTCTTCGAATGCAAAAAATCAAATTTTTCCTATGGTAATCCATGATGAGGAAAGAATGATTAAAAGCAAACTTATGCACAATGTTTCATTATTCAAGTGTGAATCACATTTGCAGAAGCAGAGAGCCATATGCACATTGCACCTAGGGCAATGAATTGGATCGTAGTGTGACGGTACAGTTTTGGACGGTACGTGATCAACGTTACGAATATTGTACATTCAGCCTCCCATTTACTTGCATACAACAAGCCAAATAGGTGCTGTACAACACAAACTGTATTCCAAAGAGCAAAATAATTAGAAGTTGCAGTTAAGTTATTCCAATAGGTACGGTACTTCCTGTATTGGGAGTTCAAAACAGCTATTGAAATAAGGTATTCTCAGCAGAGTAGGTCCTATATGACAGGTATTGAAAAGTCATATCAGATTTACAATTATGGCAATTTTCTATTTCCGATTATGGTAATTTGTCCATATCCAGTATTACAGAAACCTCAATCATGACCATGGCTGTATGCAGCAGGGAGGGGGGGGGGGACAGTTGCCCCCCACCCCCAGATATTTTGAAAAGTTACATTTTTTACTGAAAATTTTTACAAATTTCGCCAAAACGATGCAGGAATTCCTTAAATTTCACTCTACAAAATGCAAAAGTGCCCAAATGACAAGCTCGGTCACTTCGCTCCCTTGCTTTTTTTTTTCAAGTTTGCGCGTCCTGCCCCCCAGCAAAAAAAATTCTGGTTACACTGCCATGATTATGATTGGCTGTTGGCTGCTGAGCCCTACAATGGTAGTAACAATGATGTTAAAGCAACGATCATCATACGTTCTTTGTATTTCAGGCCCCAGGAGCAAAACAAAAATGTATACATAATAACCAAAATTATGGTTTCTACTAATTAACAAGTGGAACGCCTCTGGCAGTCTCGCCTGCATTACGCGATTTAATATAGCAGCAGTGCTAACTTTGAAAACTACTATAAAATAATCATTCACAAAAACACCATTCATATAATGACATAATATCACATTCATTGACCATAAATGACATTTGAACGGTGACTTAAGACTTGTCAACTACACCCATGTCCACATTTCATTCACTCTACCCATAAACTTTCAAAGTTATGATGGCAATTCAACAATTACCCCAACATGGCCTAAAGTTATTGACCTTAACTGACCTTTGACCTTGGTTTTGTGACCTGAAACTCACAGGTGATGTTCAGTGATACTTGATTACTCTTGTATCCCAAGTTTTATGAACTAGATCCATAAACTTTCATAGTTAGGATGGTAATTCAACAAATACCCCCAACATGGCCAAAGTTTATTGACCTTTAATGACCTTTGACCATGGTCATGTGACCTGAAACTCGTACAGGATGTTCAGTGATACTTGATTACTCTTATGTCAAAGTTTTATGAACTAGATCTATAAACTTTCAGAGTTAGGATGGTAATTTAACAAATACCCCCAACACGGCCAAAGTTCATTGACCTTAAATGACCATTGACCATGGTCATGTGACCTGAAACTCGCACAGGATATTCAGTGGTACTTGATTAACTTAATGTCCAAGTTTCATGAACTAGATCGATAAATTTTCACAGTTATGATGGTAATTCAACAAATACCCCCAACTTGGCCAAAGTTCATTGACCCTAAATGACCTTTGATCTTGGTCATGTGACCTGAAACTCAAGCAGGATGTTCACTAATACTTGATTAACCTTATGCCCAAGTTTCATGAACTAGGTCCATATACTTTCTAAGTTATGATGTCATTTCAAAAACTTAACCTTCGGTTTAAAGATTTTGAAAATAATTCTCCCAACATGGTCTAAGTTCATTGACCCTAAATGACCTTTGACCTTGGTCATGTGACCTGACACTCAGGTAGGATGTTCAGTAATACTTGATTAACCTTATGTCCAAGTTTCATGAAGTAGGTCCATATACTTTCTAAGTTATGATGTCATTTCAGAAACTTAACCTTAGGTTAAGATTTGATGTTGATGCCGCCGCTGTCGGAAAAGCGGCGCCTATAGTCTCGCTCTGCTATGCAGGTGAGACAAAAATAGCCAAAGTCCAAGCAGATTCTTGCCTCAAACTCAATTTCTTTGATTTAAATTTGGTGACAGCAACTGATACGTATGAATAGGCTAATATCAGTTGATATCAATGAAGTTTGACCTTATGACCTCTGACTTTTCCATCCCGACATATTCCTTCCAAAAAAAATATATCATAAGCTTTCAAACAATTCAAGCATTTAAGCATTACTAAGTAGTATTTGAAATAACCCTACAGACTTTACTAGATTGAAACTACCGAAGACTTTAAAAAAATACAAATATTACACAAAAATTGTTCATCCACCCAGATTGATAAAGCGAATAGGAACAACATTTCTTCATAATGCCATCCATAAATGTATATTTTTTTTTCAAAAGTACTCTCTTTTCATCACTAAAACTAGTTTTCATGAACACATTTGTCATGAATCACAGCAATATATACATGCAGCCATTGAAATTTACAAGCCTTTCTGTTTCAGTATTAAATTATGCCAATATACATTATATTACACAAACAGTACATTGTATCCCCAAGGCCCATACACTAGTAATTGAAGTTGCCAATTTAGTATAATAAAAAAAAAAAAAAAACTGATTAACAGCAATTATAAATTATGTATCCCTTGACTGTTTCTTTGTACACTGGAACCTTATCGGCCAAGGCATAACAAGGATTATTGAAGACATCACATTCTTAGAAAGTTATCTAGACCTCTAGTGAAACTTCACTGAACCAGCTTTTATATCTGAAATTGGCAGCAGCAGTATTTCTTGTTGTCATTTGTTATTTTTCTTTTCAAAGATTATGTACCTAAAATACACAGAAATTGATGAAGAATTATGTTTTGACATAGGTTGTAATTATGCAGGAAGGGACAAGAATTTTGACATTTCCATCACATTTCCATCTTAAAGATGAAAATGACCATGAGGCTGATAAAATATCAGGGGGTAGTTTTTTTATAACTATCAATGTTACTAGGCCAAAGTGTGTCCACTTGTCCATGATAGCTGAGTAGTCATATAAAAGACTGACTGCGTAGACCAGCCTTGGTTGTCCAAGTCCGGACATGTAGAAAAGCACAAGTATTTACTTTATCGCATTCAGCACAGGAGATGAATACATCTTTAATTTTTGAAGAAACTAGTTGGCAGTTATCATTGAATGCCCAAGATTACTTTCAAACACAAGCATTGAGAACTTTGACATAGTTCAGAAATATAGCACTGTGTTTTTGTTCAGCAAAGTACATTTAGAACTCACAGGTAAATTGAGAGTTTTTGCTCAGCAAGACCGTAATGTACTGTCACATGAAAAAAGGAAGAACCAGAATTACAGGCTATATCATTTCAAATTTCAATCTCGATTCACAGCAGACAAAATAAGCAAATGAGTAATAAACAGATGGAATAAGCTTCCCCAGTCTGCCATTGATGCTCCCACAATCCTCAATTTCAATAAAGAACTGCCAATGGGTCCTATGGGACCTCCTTAACCCTGCCACACCATACTTTCAACTGTATATGTATATACCTCGATCGGATGGAAAGGTGTGGCTTTCAAGGTAACTTCAAGGTAACTTGAAAGTATCCTCCCTGCATCTAAAATGAAAATACTGATCTTGTTTTTTAATTGAGACAAAGGATTCTTAGATACATCCATTGTCATTTCACAATGGATTATTATTCTCTTGAATCATATGTACGTTGCCACCTTCCTATTCACATGTCAAAAGGGAAATCTTACCATTTTATGTGGATACTTTGCACCTCTACTCTAATTGTTTTTGTCTGTTTAGACATTCCAGGATTGGGCAAAATATGGCGAGCAGGATTCCCGGTAGATGCTGCATATAACTCATGATATTGTTAAGGTGAATAAGCACAACACTTTTACTCTCAAAAAAAGGCGAAGCATCGGAGATAGATTGGCTTCAAGTGACCAATCCCAAAGCTAGTACAGTGGTTTCCATTTGTGCTGTCCCATCATATAGCCTAACAAACTTGGAAAAAGAATGGAAGCTTTAACATAACACCTCTGTCCAAATTGGTTTCAACTCCTCATACGAGCCTTGGGGTTACAATAAATAAATATACAGGCATACAGCACATATATCAAATATAAATGTGTAAATCAATAAATTAATGAATAAATAGACTCTTCATCACAGATGAGAGTAAACATGTGTCTCCAACTATGACCAGCAAAAATCACTTTCAAGATGCTCTTGTGCTTTTTTTTTTATTGTCCAGAACCCTGTGCTTGATAGTGAATGAAAAATACTTTTTTTCCCAATAGTTCATAATTTGGTAGAAATCCTTTGGATGAGAGATTCATTATACAAAACAGAAACAGGTCTATTTCTTTGAACCTTGTTCACCTTAAGTTAAACAGTATTTGGTCCTTCAACAAAATGTTCATAACAAACTTCTTCTGTGCACTTTTTTTTTCATCACAATAGCAACTTTGTGGTACCAGGGTATCTTATTGAAACTTTTCAAGCAAAATATTCAGTCAGATGCAAGATAATCCACACACCACTAAACAAAGCATTCTGTGAGACTAGATACTGAACTAGTACTTTGGTCTTGCATGAATGAAGTCATTCTTGACACAAACACTTATATTTTTTGGTCACAAGAGTGTACTGAAATCTCTACCTTCTACATCTCAAATCAATACTTGCAACTAAAAGAAGAGACAGCATGATGACCAGACAAGCCTTGCATCTAGTCTGAAGACGTCTGCAGAAATCCTCCCCGGAGAAGCACAGAGACAACTAGACGTTAGTGTTTTTGGTCCTTAATTTCCTAATCATCGTTGTTATCCCTTAGCTATACTGCTGGACCAGGCTTGTAAAAAATGTTCCAAAATACGACAAAGAGAATGAAGAGGATATAGACTACCATAGCCAGCCACATACCGAGTCGTTCATGCAAGCGCTGTTCATAGTTTTTAAGAATAAATAGGCCTATTGTAAGACCAATCGTGATCCCCATGAGATGCGCAAGGAAAGAAGCAGCTGTTCGTAAACCAGAGTATCTACGATAAACAGCAAGGCCGAAGTCAGCGCTTACTGCGGAGAAGAGAAAGATAAAAATGACAAAACCTTAATATCCCATATAGTGTAATTGTCATTCTGATTTTCATCCTGAAAATGACATCTGTTTTATGCCACTATGTATCAATTCAGACATTTACAAATGTCGTAAATTGTCAACCCTGTAACTAAATAGGAACTTGTGCCTTAATTTTGTTAGCTCACTTTGCTTTGATGACAAAATCTTTAGTACTATTCTAAAGATATTGTGGCCAAATCCTGAATCTCTGCCATCAAAACAATCGATGACATCAAACAAGTAGAACATCTTATATATGCCAAAGGAATATCCCAAGAAATACGTACAGATAAATCCATCCCCCTATATTCGGGACCTTCCAAAATGACTTGTTTCTGCATTGTGCTTGATATGAAATCTTGTAATAATGTTCTCTTATCACTGTGGCTTGGATAGTTCATAAAGTAAAAATTGACCAAAATGAGGGCCAGCTGTACAAAAAGGTGTACTTTTTTACAGAATTTACCCAAAGTTAATCCAATGGAGCAATAGAAACAAATTATTCTAAGTTGGGAATTCTTTCATACTGATACACTGATAGCATATAAATGTTTCTGGATTACAAAGTCTCCATTCACATATCCTCTAGGGATAGGTGAATGGTGACTTCACTCTTTTTGTGTCACATTTTTCTGATTCAGCCCAATGCAGTTTAACCACAAAGTCTCATGGCAAAATGTAGGTTTAATATATAGAAATTAATCATAATTATAATCCCCATTTTCACAGGACCAAGGAGTGTATGGGAAAAGATGTTACAGGGTGAATATATTTTTTTTTGCAGTACTTGAATTGCATCCCTTTTTTCCCAAATAGATAATGAGGCTACCTGTCAAATACTTCACAAACATAAGGTTTTAAATTGCTTTCCTGCATTAAACATGAATATCATCTAATAGTCTTTTGAAGAAGGCTGTTACATGATCTTGACATTATGTTCATGATATGCTCATCAAACATTTAGTTAAAGTTTGCCATTTGTTTATGAAGAAGCATATAAATCAAATTTGAATCGTTAAAAGCAATAATTAGATAATTAGTAAAAGATCCCACTCACTTACCACATACTATAACAACTGCTATTCTTTGAGGACTCAATTTTGAATCTGAAAAATGCTGAAAATACAAAAAAATGGTGATAAAAGAATTATTGAAGATAAATGTCAGTTGAGTTGCAGCAACGATTTCAAAATGACTTTATACAAAATCAAATAAAAAAAAAATCAATTTCTTTTTCCCCCACAGTAGGGTGTTTTATTCAATAAAGCTTCAGTTTGCATTTGCTTTCACAGTCAATATGGCTCCAGTTTACATTTGTTTTCACAGTCAATGTCAGCTACTGAGTGTTTAACAGTGATACAACGATAACTGATAATATACAATCTTGTTATGAAATAAATCATTTACAGTACCAAAAACAAAAACATAATAATAATTTATTTAGAGAACCAGAGATAAAGATGCAAAACTGTATCTAGCAAACCGATTCAAAATCTTTTCGACATTAGTCGAAAAAGATGAATGAAATTTGACCAACATTTTTCAAAAGATACTTGCTTCATATTTTCACATATAATAGCTTTTTCGTACAAAACAATAATTCTTTACCTTGTTGAGGACTTTCTGTGGCATGAGACGAATTCCAGCCAATTCAATTTTACACATCATCCATTTTATCAAAATAATAAGTGTATTTAAAGGGGAATCCAACCCAAATAAAAACTTGTTTTTATAAGGAAAAGAAAAATCAGACAAGTTGATAGGTGAAAGTTTGAACAATATTGGACAAACAACAAGAAAGTTATGAATTTTTAAAAGTTGTAAATATTGGTAATCACTATACCCATGGGGACTTCAAATTGGCCGCATATGGGATGTCATAGTGATGTAAGGCAAGGACTACTCTTCCACGTACTCCAATACATATCATGGCTAAAACGTCATTTTTCCCAAAAGTTTTATTTCAAATTATATTTTTCTTTCATGAGGACATAAAACAATATACTACCAGAGTTATATTTAGATTACTGCCCCAGGGGAATGGGTACTTAGGAGAAAACCACAAATCCCTGATAATTAAATACATGGCCTATGAGAAAGTTGTCCTTGCCCCTTGTCATAATTTACTTACCCAGTTGCCTATTTGAAATCTACATAGTATTAGTGATCTCAATTTCAAAGCAGCTATAACTTTCTTATTGCTTGTCCGATTTCTTTCAAACTTTCACCATTCCTTTTAATTTATTTTTCTCCTTTCCAAAACAACATTTTATGGCCAAGGCTGGATTCCCCTTTAAGGCTCTATTATACTTAATGGGAGTAATTCCAAAAATAACATTTTCCAGTTAATTTTAATACTAAATTGCATCTTTCAAACAATCTCTTTTCAAAGTATTCCCATACTTTCCTAACTAAGTGACATTCAAAGAACAAATGGTCAATAGTTTCAACATGGGAAGTACAGAAAGAACAAGTACTACTTGATTTTAGCTTGGATTTTGCACAAATACAAATTTGTTGGAATAATACATTTAATTAAGCAGTATTGAAACCACCTGATTGAAACATCTTGCATTACTTGAAACGGTATAGAATTAAAACAACGCCATTTCTCTAGTGAAACTTGTTTTCTGATTTTCTTAAGCCCCACTCTTGAAGACTTGAGCTACATTTTGATACCATTTGTTAAACCACAGTTTCAAACCCAATATGTTTAAACATTTGCCAAATGTAACAGCAGTTAAAATCACTTAAATTGTGTTTCCGGCTATTGGACCTTCATATACAACACTGTAATGATAGAAAAAATCCAACTTACAAGGGCTACATTGGCAAGGTGAGCTGATAAGAGGGCATAGGAACCAGCCGATGCCCCCATAAGGAAACTTCTTCTGTCAAATACTGATGTACCCATCGAACCTGCAAGGGAAACAAATCAAAACTGAAAAAAATTCAACTGCATATTTTTAGCTGTTTACTGCCCTCTGTTGGCATAACATATCTTGCAACTTCCTGGGATATTTGTTGAAATAATGAATTTTGGAATTTAATTGGAGAATCAAAAACATAGTAAAAGAAAGGGACTTTATCCCACCGCTGCCATCAGTTTAGAAAACAAACAATGTACTTTTTCCACGTCTCAAATTAATCTTATTTGAGTACGATCCTATCCATAAGTTTGGGTAATTCATTTAGCCTTTTTCACTCACTATTCTGGCTTTGGGCAGAGGCTGATCTAGGATTTTCCAAAAGGGGGGGGGGGATTTTATACAGAACGATTTTGACATAAAAAAAAGATCTTCACTATCACTATCATTCTGTTCCAGGAAAAATTTTGACAAGCAATTAAAAACTAGCCTCTCTTGCCTTTGCATAACATATTCCACAAAAAAAAAATGTTTGTGCCTCTCTAAAAAAGGGGGGGGGGAGGGCCCAATGTGCCCCTACCTGAATATGCCATTGGCTGGGGGTTAGTACAAGAGAAATGGAAAGCTATAGAACATTGCTATAAAGAAAGTATGATGCATTGTGAAATATGAAATAAACATATCTATATTACTTGGTCACCTATCAACAACAAACACTGGGAAAAATATAAGAGAAAAGTTGTAATCTTACCAGCGGCTATGCTTATGAGGTAGAGGGTTCCGATTCTCCTGGTCCCATGGACCATTTCTAAGGGTACTCCCAATAACATTTGGACAGAAAAGTTGAAGATTATATGTTCTATGCTAAAGAAATAAACAGAAAGCAGAAGTGTAAGTAGTTATAACCTGGTTATGTTAAGATTTGTGGGTCAAACAGCGCCAATGTGTTACAATGGTTTAGTAATTGTGTTGTAAGTCATGTGATATCGATACTTGAAAGTGATCGACCTCTTGGCCATGATGATCAATAAAAACACCACGCGTAACCTTAACTCTGTCTATTTAATGCTTTTTATTACTATTATTGTCGTGGAGCAGTGCAAATAAGTTGGAAAATATTCATACATCACAACTCAATGTGAATAAATCTCTAAATAAATCAAATAGCTCTTTTCACCTACCAATTTCTATGAATTTGGTTTCTGCCAAAACTTCTGAAGAAATGCAACCTTTTAAACTAACAAGCCAATAAAAATAGTACCTTACCTACTTTACACGCTGACTAATTTTCATAAACTAAGTGCCAAAAAAGGCACCAAACTTGTTTAGCAAATTATTGCAAATTTGCAATTGGGTGATGGTCTATTTCTTGTAACAGAATTTCTAGAATAATTTTCTCTCATTAAAACAAGTCTGTGTATTATACATTTTTTTAATGTAGCTATATTCATTTATAAATGAATGAAGTAGTTCAATAAAAATGCAGAAATTAAACTGAATTGTCTAATTGTCTTCATATTATTTTGTTTAATTTCATTTCCAACAGAACAAAATAAAATGGTCGTATATAATTACAATGACATTTGCAAATGAAACTTACACAAAGAATCTAAACAGAGGTAGGTACAATCATATTTTTCTATGAGTAAAATCAAATATTACATAAAAGCAAATTATCATAATCAGTATAAAGATCTGAGAAAATTATAAGAAAGCAAATTATAATGAACATTATAAAGATCTGAGAACATTAACAGAAAATTATTTCACTAACAATTAGAAATCAGCGAAAGAAAGTTCTGAACCTGCGAAATATTCTTGCGTTTACCTACCCTCCATGTAAAAGAATATATGAAAAAAATCTCCAAAACTGTATTCTCTTGTCTGGATCAAAGACTAGCCAGCTGTTCTTTGGTAGTGGACCGGTCCAGATATCTGCTGCCCTTGTGGATGAGTTAGTGTCAGCTCGAGTTGCATTCATTGTTACTCCTATGTAAAAACCTAGCTACGGAAGGAAGGATTAGGGAGGAAAAAAGGAGAAGACTATTATTTCTGAAAGTAAAAAATGTGAAACATAATACATGTATAACATTAACATGGCCACAGGACAGTTCAGCAAGGATATACATTATCATTATCAAAAACATAATTATTTGTATTATGCCATTCCAATCTTTTTTATGCCCACTCACATTTTGCAGTGTTTTTTTACAGAAATTTTTTTTGGGACTAACAATCCCTCATTCATCTCCCATTGAATGTCAAAATGGACTCAAAAGGTTTATACTTCAAGTCTTAACAACCACGTAACCAGGTAAGTAAAAAATAATCAAAACAAGGTCATGTTGCTGAATTATTCAAGACTGTGTCTAAAAAACTTATATGGAAAACTAAGAAAATGCCACAGAAAATTCATAGGATTTCAATCATACAGGATATAAATTCGGACAAAGCCAAGGATGAATGTATAGTTTGATTTTATATTCATAAATAGCCAGCTTTATAACACTTTTATCAAGGGAAATACTTTAAATGCTCTTCATATATACATTTCCCCTTTTTACATGTTAACAGTTAGGATTCAGAGAAAATGAATGGCAAAAATAACAACTATTTAGTATTTCAAATGAAATGCTTATGATCTTTGATGATGCCATACGCTTACAGTAAGAAACAATGAATTGGCAAATAACCTAATTTAAAATTCTATCAATTTTCTTCCCATAGGGTAGCATCAGAGCAATGACACACAGGTTTTTTCCCCCTCTCCACCGTCTTTCTTTCTATCTCTCTCTCCCTCTCTCTCAATGTCTCTCAGTCAGATGAATGTAGGTGAAGAAAATTTGAATGGATATTTTACAAAAATCACAGAGAGTAGTCGACCTCAAAATGGCAATGGCTAATGATCTGAATTCAGCGAAGAACGGCTCATTAGACAAAAGATAGAAAAGCTGATGGATTGGAACCAATTGAATAGATTCTAGCCTAATTTTGATGAGATTCAGAATTAATCATTTCCCCTGATAATTCAAGCTCAGTCTGCAAGCTGATACACAACTACTTTTTATCCATTGTAAATTTTAGATTGGAATATTTGGAAATAAATTGAATTGGATAGGATAAATAGGTTTGATTTTGCATCGTAATTGGGATATATCAGGTACATATAGAGAAAGTGTATATAACAAAAGCCGAAAACAATAAATTGGTTTTCCCAAGAAATACAGACATGTCAAATTGTAGCGACATAAAGAACTAACCATACAGAGGTTTTCCTTCATTTTTTTTTATCAAGGGGAAAGTCAAGTAAAAACTGATTTTATAGGGGAAAAAACAAACAAAAATTGATAAGCGAAATTTGGATCAAAATTGGACAAACAATACGAAAGTTATGAATTTCAAACTACACAGGTGGAGGTTGAAATAAGCCACATAGGTAGGTCATGTCACTGTGATGTAGAGTAAGGTATAAAAATATACTCAAAATAACTAAAATGTCATCCTTTTTCAAAAGTTGATATTTTCGCAATAACAATGTGCTTTTTTTATAAACCATACTGATGAAAAATTACTAAGGTCACAAAGACACATGAAATCATACAGACTGAATGGGCAAGTTGTCCTTGTCACAATCTAGTCACCAAATGGCGAATTTGACAGTTACAGTCTCAGTGATCACATTTTAATAAACAGTCATTACTTTCTCTACTCTCTCACAAATATATCACAAGGTTTGGATTACCCTTGTAAAAGGCATATAGTTATCAATTAAGAAACAAGACCACTTTCTGGTGCAGAATCATTGAATTAATTGTGCATTATTGAACGTGTATCATAGATTAAACAAGATCTAATATGAAGATTACCTGATATAAGAAATTATTCACAGAATCTTAAAAATAATTTTTGTACAATAATAACTAACACAGCCCAAAAAGACTTTTTTCCAACCAAAAAAATGTAGAGCAAAATGTTTCTCTGTCACATTAAGAGTGCTACCATGTAAAACAATATCTAAGCCACATGAGTTTTCCATACTACTGCCAAACTAAAATCATGAAATAAGACAAATAAGAAACTCTTCAAGGCACTCACAATTTTTCAGTAATTTAGTTTTTTCTGTGCACAATATACTATTAGACAGATTACTGCAACATAGATTATGAATAGCTTTCCTTTAATCATTCAAATGAATAGACATAATCTCCTAATGACTCCTCTGAGAAATAAATATGTATAATGAAATATGATGTCCATAATGATCCTATTGATCAATGTACCATCATATCTTGGGGAAAAATGTTGTGGATGAAATTGCCATTTTGGGGATAATACTCCCGAAAATGGTAGAGCTAGATCTAG
Organism: Lytechinus pictus; assembly: GCF_037042905.1. Taxonomy (NCBI): domain Eukaryota; kingdom Metazoa; phylum Echinodermata; class Echinoidea; order Temnopleuroida; family Toxopneustidae; genus Lytechinus; species Lytechinus pictus. The sequence goes on from NC_087254.1 coordinate 28,362,797, forward strand.
TTTTTTTTTCAGAGCATTTATCACCTCAATCCACGTGACCAAGAAGATTAGGATAGGCGGAAGACACCAGGAAAAGTTGCATCGAAAGTAATTGCGGTCGGTCTCGTTGGTGAGGATCTCGTCTGCAACCATCTTGAGAAATCGCTGTTGATAGGTCAGGGTGCGGTAGTCCTCTTTCTTGAAACCAACCTTGCTACCATCGATGCAATCGCTCTCACATTCTTCGTAGCGTGACCGGACGGCAATGGAGAAACTGAGTGATCTCTTATCACTCATCTGAAAAATAATGGTGTTGATAAAAAAAGGAAAGATGAATCAATAGCAAGTAACGAACATCAACTACAAATTAAAATTATAATGAAAAGGGAGATATTCATATCTCAGAAGAATGGAATATGCTCCAATTCCAATAATGGCTAGGCTCATTATGGGGCTGTTTAGCTGAAGGTTAAGTGTGATTTAAAATCAATTTCTTATTTGCAATAGATATTGAAGACATTATTACACTGCACAGATGACAAGGATGCTCAAAAACTAAGTATTTATCAATGAAAATTGCAAATTGGCACTCAAGCGTTATTTAGTTCACCCTTTTTATTAAACAAACCCTGGTCTATTATGGATATGACATTCGGTTCTATTATAATTTACTTGATCTCATGACCACTTGGGCTTACGGTCTTACCTGATGATCAGAAGCATGTATCACTACTTTGTCTACTTATATGTACCTTACATTTTTCTCATTACTACTTTTTATCTTGAATATATATATATATATTTTTTTATAAAAGCGTAATATTTATTTTTGGCCTATATTATGTATCATAATCCCTGCAATTGTCAATGTATTTTTCTTCATGCAATATTTTACCAATATTTCCAGTGCATCGGTTGGTTGGGCGGAGGGACCATCAGGTTACAGCACTTGATTAAGTTTGCTCTCTTCTTCCCTGGCCACCAACTGATGCACTGCGCAAACTGCTATCAAATATTGCACGTACCTGTATAATTTTATGTAATGATTGATATTGCTTTGTAATCTTGAATATGTTTGAAGTGCCAAATAAATCATAAATAAATGAATAACTCAAATTTATCAGACAGAAGCTGGAAAGGAATCAATCTCTTGAAATGCTTTTGCACTGTAAAAGGGGGTAAAAGGCTGTCGGGATAAAACTAGGGTACCCTTGGAAGCCTACAGACGTTAAATTAAGTGATATGCGCAATATAAGAACAGAATTATCATCACCATCAAGTGCTTGGATGGCATGTAATGATCGTAACACATTTTAAAAGTTTTAATAATATTCTAAATATCTTTGATATCATTGAATCTTTACAAAATATAAAGTTCTCACAATATTAACAAACTCCTGATAGCTGATGACACCACCAGTGTTCTCTTCTATGGTTGTTTCCAAGACTTCTCTCTTGTGCGGATCTAGATCCTCCCGAAGCCCATACTTGTAAAGGATTACCTGGAAAGCTTCCATGCTGATCACACCATTCCCATCCACATCAAACTGCAGAGCAAAATAATAAATGAGACAAAATACCCATAGTTAAAGATAAATTCCAGTTTTGGTAACGATCTAAAAATGACTTTTTACAGAATCTAATATAATGACCACCTAAGTGTCTGTTTGTATGAATAAAAAATATGTGCCAAAGGATTCTGGAAGAAATTGTGTAATTGCTGAGAAATAAGCAAAATAAGCGCGGATTCGGTCACTTCCGTCGGGTCTTTATTTTAGCAATAATAATACACTGTCCCACGTGTGCCTATCTGTGTTGGTGATCTTCAGTGTGAACATTTTTCAGCGTAGATTTCAAGATTTCACAAAGTTCAGTTTATGTAACTGTACCAGATCTAGATCCTCGATGATATACTGACAATTAAGCCTTGTTTTACAGACTTTCTCATGAAATCAGTGTTTACTGCAAATACTGGAATTTCTCTTTAAAGGTAAATTAAGTTCATTTAGACCAAGTAAGTTGTGACATGATTTGTAAACCAATTAACATCAATTATTCAAAACCACAGATGATGAAGATCCCCAACACATCACCACCATCCTAACGTTAGGATGCATCTAATAATCACAAATTCCATTCATGAAGTACAAACAAAAGGATGTACTTCTGTGATCACTATTCATACAGGTAAATACATTTTTATTGATTTTTTCTAAAAGCCATAAGTTACGCATGACAACCTACACGCACAACTGGTGATATGTTCTTGAACTAGACGAGATAAGTGAAGTTTTCCTTGGTGTCTCATCAAAATGGGAGTAACTTTCCTAACATAATCATTTTTTTTCATACATAATAAATGTTGCACAAAGATGCGTGTTTACAAAGATCATATCATTTAAGGTTAAGCTGATGGGAATCAAAATGATTGAGAATAAGTAAGCACATTTCCAGTTATTTAAGAGCTTATCAAAGACCAAACCTAGTGTAAATTTCTTTGAAGAGAAGTGAAAATATTCATGAATAAAATGGTATATCAGAACTTGATCTAATCATTTGTGTAAGACAGTTTTAGAAAAGAAATAGTATAACTGTTTGTCAAATGTTAGATACCATGCTTAATTTTCTTGTTTATTTTAAATGACAAATTGGAAATGTTGTACTGACATGCCAGTTGATTTCCCCAGGTATCATTATTGATCAATATATATAAGTTTCAATTGGATATCAATTTAAATTAAGGCATTCCACATATGATTCATGGAAGAAGAGGCAAGTAGAAACTCATTAATTGGTATGCATAAGATTTTGGCTTTAATTCATGCAATGCAATTTAGTGGTACATAGGAAAAACATGTGCTTTTACATTCCTTATACACGATACAAAAAACCCGACAAATGTGTTTATAATGCTGTATGTGCTCATAATTCATGCTAGGCAGGCCTCAAATAACCATTCTGAATAATAGATGTACCCTGGGCAAACCCACCAAGAATATCAAATATGTTTATCTTCCCTGGTTCGCATGGTTCTGTAATAGGAGCTAAGTTTTACACGGGATCGCAAATGACATCACGGCACCGGGCGTGACGTCGTTCTGTGTCTCAGTAGGCAGAGCGGAAGTCTAAATTTAGACTTTCTTGCCAACCTCTGACGTTCAGAATCTATACGTGGCTCCAAAGAAAGACCACTCCCCGAACGAGCGACCGATCGGCACCGCAAAGTGAATTGGGATTTCGCAACTCTCTGTGACATCACAAAGATCTGTTAAACAAGCAAACGCAAAGAGATGGCCAATTTGGCGACAATGTCCTTACAAACTCATTACCGTCCTTCTCCTCTGCCCTTTTAAGCTCATAAAAAATTCAGTTCTGTGCGTATTTGAAGTGTTCCAAAACAGTCATTATACAATGTAACACCTTATTCTATCTTTACCTCACTTGATGCCATCATTTGACAAGAAATCGTCACTTATTCACAACGGATGTGTTGCTGACCTTTCTTTGAAATGGAAATGGATAACACTGATGACGCCATAAGGTGGCTATCCATTCATAACATTTTCATAGGGAATGAAGGATAGAACAATTCTTCTCAAAATCATGATACTGAAATTTCCTACTGATGATTTAGTTTTTTGTTTTACTTTAATTTTCCTCAAAAGTATTTACTGTATAAATGTTATTTATGAATACCAAGCCCCCCCCCCCCCCGATAAAAAGACAGGTTGTGCACAATAAGTGGTACATAAATGTACAAGTTATAAGCTCCAGTACAAGCTGGCATAGTCAAAATGCTGATTCACCAAGTGCAAATCTGTCAAAATCTTTCACAGAACTCCAATTTCTATTACCGCGAACAAGCTTTAGAAATCTTTGTACCAGAAGAATGGAAGAAAGGCAAGCCAAAACAGTTTCTCAATTATTTTTTTTTTCAAATCACACTGGCTACATATTAAATATAAAAATATTGATTTACTTTCATATGATCAATTATTATCATTATTGGACATAGTTTTGTAGAAATAGACTTCTTTGGCACAATCTTATAACAAAACTGTCATATTCTATCAAACTATTGATTAGACTTTTGAACAAAATTTTGGCTAAGGCTAACATTATCAGTAATTTTTATAAAGTCTTTTGTTACTATGAAACAGTTTCATAAACACCCCCAGCCAATTACTGTTAGGATGTTATGTTACAAGGTAGTCCAATTCTATTCATTAAACCTACTGGTTCTAGAAAGACCAAATGATTACATATCTGATATAAACAAAATTTAGCTTAATTCTCTTTCTGGGCAAAGCCTATTGGTTAATGGGGTTGGATTGAAGCTTATCTTTCAGTTTCGTAAATCTAACATTCATTCTCAAACTTTGATTGCCTATTTTTTTCATGGACAATAACATAAATTTCTGGATAAAATCTTCATATAATGCTTTGATATTCAATCACTAAGATAATCATTTATCTACAAGACAAAGATTCTAAATCCCACTGTAAAGTCATGCAAAATAATTTCAAAGAACGGTCCTCCTGGATGGGGTTGGATATGGCGAATGTGTGATTCCTGAAAGATCATAGAAAATTTGAAGTAACTAACTTTACAGCATTAATTTCTTTACACATGCTGAGCATATCAAGCAATACATACATAATTCATTGCATTCAGTAAAATGTGATATACCTTTTAATTATGTACATGTAAATAAATATGAAACTTTACACTTTTCAATATTATATTTTATATTCATATGCAATTCAGTATTGTAACTATGATGCATGATTTTATAAAAACTATACCATACCAATTACCCCCGGGGGGGGGGGGGCCACTTCCATTGACGACTGGATACCATGCGCGACCATGAGGTCTCGAAAAGCACCCTAAACACGTATTTTCCATATTCTGAAAATGCACCCCTTAACAAGTATTGTCGTGTGAAATCCTACCCGTAACAAGTATTGGAAACAAAACAATACTCTTGGCAAGTAGTCCCTGAAATGAACCCCTAAACAAGTACAGCGATATTTTATTGTTATGTCACGGGTTCGTCGGTCGTCGGTTTACCTTTACACATCATGTGGTTTGGTATGGCCCCACACCTCGCGCAAATCGGACTCTAAACACGTAATGTTTGGGGCAAAAAGGACATCCTTTATAAAACATTTAAATTTTGTTTTATCATCCCCGCAAATTTGACCCTTAACACGTAGCTTTCCTAGCGAAATATAGATACCCTTTTTTCATTATTTTTGTGTTTTTGACACCCTTATCACGTTTCGTACGTAATGTGCCCTATCTTGAAAAAGACATCCTTTTTACGTGTTTTTTTGGTCGCGCATGGTATCCACTCGTCAATGTAAGTGGCCCCCCCGGGCAATTACCATATTCTTTCATATGCTTGTCCCCTGCATTCTGCCATCATACCCATCCTCCGATCACTCGGTCCCCTTGCCTGTCATCTCTATCTTCAGTAGCCTATACCCACAAGTGGTATAGTAATTACTAATTGATTGGTAATTGGGCACCTATCCTCTCCTACCAATCTATCACATTCTCTCTGGACTTGAGTTTCATCACCTTAGCTTGACATTCCCTGTCTGATCTGCCTTCTCTTTCATTACTCTTGCATGCTATGCCTTCCGTTCTACAAGAACCCATTCACACTCACAATATAAACCTGTCTTGTAAATCAACTTACTGATATAGTAGTATCTTCATTGCCTATTAGAACTGTGTAGTCCCTGTAGAAAGCTCATAGGAATTTCTGAACATACAGGTTGCATTTATCAGGTTTAATGCAATAAATTGAGAAAATGATATGTAGCACAATGGGTAAACCCTCAACATTCTTGGTTTGAATAAGAGCCAAAAAAGAACAAGAGAAACTCTGAACTCTGTCATCAAAAGTTTCTAACAATAATGGTGAGTTATCAGTGAATCAATCTGTGTATCTTATCAGATCGGGACATTGTCAACAATCATGATTTACTTTAAATGAATAACAGAGATTTTGCAAAATTATCTGTATTGACTGGAGGGGCCACTCAACAATATCATAATACATACAGTATGCATAAAAAGGGTAGCCTTTTTCTGATATGATATGGGTGCGACTCTTTTAGGTTGTCCAAAGTGTTAAAAATTAGATTAGTAATTTTTGCAAAGAAGAGTTTAATTAAAGGACAAGTGCATTCCAAATTCCTAACAAAATGTTGATTTGAATAAAAGACAAATCCAACAAGGAAAACACTGAAATTTCATCAAAATTGGATGTAAATAAAAAAGTTAAAACAGTTTAAGTTTCGCTTTATTTCATGAATCAGTTATATCCACATCCTGGTCGGTATGCAAATGAGGGGACTGATAATGTCACCTACTCACTATTTCTTGTGTATTTTATTATATGAAATATGAAACATTCTAATTTTCCCCTCAATGTCAGGTGAAACAAAGTTTTATCCCTCTATGGCAGGTGAAATCATCATTGTTTTAACATTTTATGATTCAGACAAGCTGGTACTTATTGGCAAAATCTGTGAAAAAAATTGAAATATTGTATAATTCAAACAATAAAAAAACAAGAAATAGTGAGTAAGGGACAACATCAACTCTCTCGCTTGCATATCACTGACTTAAAATGTAATCACTTTCTTATTTTAAATCCAATTTTGATGAAATTCTCAGCATTATGCTTGTTTGATTTTTCAATATCTATTCAAATCAACATTTTTCTAGGGTGGACTTTACCTTCAAACAAAACATTTTACAAATGAAAAATATGCACTTTGGATGATTTTGAAAAGGGTAGCCATGATTGTATGCAGTGATATAGTGCCTTACCTCTAAATAGGCCAACACATCATGTATGATCCTGGTCTATACAGCACTTGGGATACATGTACTTTTCTTTAAAAAACCAACCCAGATCTGATCCGGTAATAATTGAAGTATTAACAGGGTCTATGTGTGTTCCATCACCTGCCAAGCTGCTGAAGTTGGTCATCTCATTAATCAAACAAAGATGGCATCCACACCAGGGGATGGAAGCTAGGTTAAGCTGATAGGACACCAATTCCTCAGCACTGAAATGGGGTCAATGGGTCTGGAATCTTGTCAGTTTTTCTTGTGAATGAAAAACCTACATCCTGTTTCTGTGGGTGTTGTTCTGTGGGAGTCACATTCGGGAGATTTCATTTACTCAAGCCTCCATCACACCCTGATAACACTATACACTTCAGTGCATCATGCCATCCAAGGAGATGGGGAGGGGAAGATTTTTGGATAATTAACAGTTTTTTCTATGAAAGTAATACCATAAGATACTTCAAATATTCAGGTTTGTTTCTGATAGGCCCGGGTCGGTACGGACGGAATCCGTCTGATGTGTGCGGGTTCCGTTTTGTTTTTTTCCATTCCGGTATTCCGATAAAACAATGTAGTACATAATGAATAGTTTAACATTTCCTTCTCCTGAATATCTTAACATAATTATCGAGTATGTTTTATTCAATCTTATCAATCATAACCCGGGTTTCATTGTTACATTTCAGGTGACCCCCTGTTTTCTCATTTTTAGCAAAGCTGGTAGGAATTGCCAAATACTACTATTCAGGTTTTATTGTAAAATAAATCATTGAAAGCAACTTTAATTACTAATTGGTAAGAACTTTGCAAGTCAATGCTTTGAACAGAGAGTCAGAGACCCAGGGGGCCAGTCAAATATATTGCTGTACACACGCGTGACCATGGAATATCCAAACACCCCCTAAACAAATTTTTCTATGTGTGTAAAATAACCCCCTAAACAAGTTTTTCGCTGGCTTTATTTATGATTTTGGCCCCTAAACAAGTTGTCGCCAAAATATGACCTCTGGGAAAAAATACCCTAAACACGTTTGGCTAGTTTAAAAAAAAAGGTTTGGGGGAAAAAAACATACCCTAAATACGTTTGACCCCGCGATTGACCATTGACCAATCTTTCAAAACCACCCTTTTTCTTGAAAATCTGTGTTTTTGATACCCTTAACGAGTCAAGCGGGGACCACGTCCAAAACTGAAAAAACACCCCTTTCAAAACGTTTTTTGGTCACGCGTGTGTACAGCAATATATTTGACTGCCCCCCCCCCCCCCCCCCCGGGGTCAGAGAGTTCCAACTATGGCTCAAAGGACGAGGAGCAGAAATTGCCAGCATCTTCATGACGTTCATATTTTCTATAAATTCTATTTTGACTTGATTTAATTATGATATTGAAAGCTAAGGATGATTTCAGTAGTGAAAAGAATGATTTTAAAATTTAAGTCAGTGCAAATGGTTATATTTTTGGTGTTTGCACTTTGTTTGAAAAAAAAATGTTAAAAAAATATAAATAAAAACTACCACATCAATGATGTGGAGCTCATCCAGCACCTCGCAATAAAATTTAACACAATTTTTTATTTCAGCCTAGTTGACACTGTAGTGAATGATATTGGTGACATACATGTAAATTGAGGAAGCAGAATTGAAATTGATGAAGAAATGACATAGAAGAAGCATTTTTTGTGATGTATTAATAAATTTTGTATAAATCAGCATAAATAATTTTTTAGTCAAAATTTCTCAATTCTGTGTAAAACCTTAATGAACCTCATGTAGCTCTCAGATGAAATTAAAAAAATCAAAATCAGTCAAACAAATTAATTTTGTGTGAGTTTTGAAAAATATGCATAAATAAGCATATTCAATGAGCTTCAAAATTCTGTGTTGAAAAATTGTATCCCAACAAAGAGCTATCATATAAAGCAAACAAAATTAAAATTGATCAACAAATGAAGGAGAAAAAGCATTTTTTGTGATTTATGAATAAATTTGCATATATTAGCATATATAATTTTCTAGTCAAAATTTCAAAATTCTGTGTGGAAATTTGATGACCCTCATGTAGCTCTGACAAATGGATGAAAAAATCAAAAATGGTCATCAAATAAAGAGGCATTTTTTGTGATGATGAATAAATTTTGCATAAATTAGCATAAATAATTATCAAGTCAAAATTTCAAAATTCTGTTGAGGAGTTTGGTGAACCTCATGAAGCGAAAAAACCTCATGAAGCAAAAAAAATCAAAATCGGTCAACAAATAAAGAAGGAGAAGCATTTTTTTGTGTGTGAATTTTGAAAAATGCGCATAAATTAGCATATTTAATGAATTTTAAAATTCTGTGAAGAAGTTTTGAATCCCCCACCTAATGCTATCATTTAACGCAAACAGAATCGAATTCAAATCAGACCTGAAATGACGAAGGAGAAGCATTTTGAAATTCGGTCAACAAATAAAGAAGAGGCATTTTTTCTGTGATTTATGAATTTTGCATATATTAGCATAAATAATTTTCTAATAAAACTTTTGAAATTCTGTGTACAAGTTTGGTGAACCTCATAAAGCTCTCCCAGATGGAAGAAAGACAATCACAATCGGTCACCAAATAAAGATGAAGCAGCATTTTATGTAAATTTTTAAAAATATGCATAAATTAGCATAAAAAGTTCCCAGTCAAAATTTCAAAATTCTGTGTAGAAGTTTGGTGAACCTCATGAAGCTCTACCAGATGGAAGCAAAAAATAAAAATTGGTCAACAAATAAAGATGAAGAAGCATTTTTTTGAGAATTTTGAAAAATGAGCATAAATTAGCATATTTAATGAGTTTCAAAATTCTGTGTAGAAGTTTTGAATCCCCCACCTAGTGCAATCATATAAAGCAAACAGAATTGAAAATCGGACTTGAAATGACAAAGAAGAAGCATTTTGACATTCTGGACGGACAATAGACGACGGACGCCACAGCATAAGCTAATCTGGCCCTTCAGGCCGGATGAGCTAAAAATCTGATTTAAAATTTAAAAATCTGATATAAATCAAATGAATCCTTTTTTTTAATAAATAAAAAAATTGCCAACCCTGCTAGGATAAGACCATGTGGAATGGCACCAAACAAAAAGTAGGTGAATCGACTGTATATAGACCAAATTTGGCAATTTACCAAATGGCATACATGAGGATGATGAGGAGCCATGATGAAGACACACCATTACCTATTCTGAATTATGCTAAGACTGTATCTTGAAAAAGACAGTGCTCGTATCTCTAGAGATCTGACGAATGGGACGATGATTGACTTTCAAATGGGTTTTAATTACAGCTTCAATCTGCCAAGTAGGCCACTCTATAAAAGTGCAAACTTGTTATAAGGCATTTTAAAGGGCAAGGAGACATACCACATCTTATATCATTTATATGTAAAGTGAATATTTGAAATTTCACATTATAGAGATATCACTAGGTCACCTATTTAACCCAAAACCAATATAAATCTTGAAAAGACCTTAATTCAATGATTGTTCTTCATTCGACACTGAATTAATTGCTATGTAGACAATACAATTGAAATCTATGAAATATAATTCATTACCAAATCAAGACACTTTAAATGCAATGGGTTTTTCACTCCCACGTGTTAAGGGATCACCCAATAGAAGGTGTATGATATTGTTATGCGAGTCACACTTTACACTGACACCCACACTACTCATGGGTTTGTTCACATACAAATATGCTTTTCACACTACATTTCCTTAACCCCTGACTATCCTTAACCCAAGGCTCCACATTAACTTTTTTGGTGGTGGCCCGTTCGGGCCACCAAAACCTTCAAATAATCTTTTTTGGTGGCCCGATATTAAAGTTTGGTGGCCCGAAAAATATAAAGAAAAACATTAAAAATTAATAAATGGGTATAAATGGTTTAACCACTGTCAAAAAAATGAAAGAAAATAATAAAACGGCAAAAAAAAAAGTGTGAGAAAATTCCTTCCCTATATTTGCAAAAATGTTGGAAAAATTCACATTTCATATTAATGAAATGCCTTCCCAAAGTGTTTACTCTCTCAAGATTTGGTTAAGAAGTCATTTATAAACAAGAAAGAAAGTAACTGTCTGTTTATTTTTGGCTAGAAAAGACCGGAAAAGACACAGCTGCGAAAGAAACCAAGTAACAACATACATACAAATGCACAAATGGGACTGTGATGTACTCACCTAGATGTGTTTTTATGTGTATTATTTTCATTTGAAAATCTGTCTTTTTGAGTCAAAAGAGAGGTCATGATTCCTCTTTTTAATGCTTGAAAATAATCAGGATACACCAGATTTTAGCAAAAAGGCCTGTAGAAGGGCATTTCATTGGTGTAAAATGTGACTTTGACTTGGATTTTCACAGTTCTGTGGAAGATTTCTTAGCAGCAACATTTCGTATTGCAGCTCCCCGAGTCTGAATAGGCTGCTGACTCACAGCTGCTTGAAGCATGCAAAGCTCACGCCAGCCGGCCGGCGCGGCCGGCTTGATAAAAGCTACTTAATGCTATAGCGGTAGGCCAATTTTGTGTGTGTGTTTGTGTGTAGATCAACAAAAAGGGCGCATGACGAACTGGCTTGCAATTTGAACTGTAGAAAGTTGATAAATGCGTGCAAAATGGGGAGAAAAATTGCGCTATTCTGAAAATTATTGGTTGCCCGATTCGGGCCACCAAAACTTAATATTTTTTCAATAATGGTTGCCCGAGGTGAATTTCTGGTGGCCCCGGGCCACCGGGCCACCGCTAATGTCGAGCCTTGCTTAACCCCATACTATCTTTTTTCGGTTTCACACTGTCTTTCTTAACCCCATACTATTTGCTTAGCCAGGGTCAATGCCTTAACCCGGACTATCGCACAGCTTATTGATGATTTTGCCACACACAGCGTAATTAACATGCAATTTCGACTTCTGTGATTGGCTAATACTTAGCCCCACTTTTCCTTAGCCCGGTTTTGTTTCACAATGCATCTCTTGGCACCGCAATTGTGGTGCTAGTACCACAATAAGCCGGCTAACCCTGCTTTTTTCCAGGGCCAGATAGTACCATACAATTTACCGTGCTAGCCCACTTTGCTAAAACATAGTGTGAAACCGAAGTGGGCTAAGCTTAACCCCGAGAAATTGGTGGGGCTAAGACCCCCCCCCCCTTAACCCCACCAATTTCCCGGGGTTAAGTAAAATATGTGCAGTGTGAAAAGCATTAAAAAAAGAATAAAGTGTAACAAGTGGAACGCCTCTGGCTGTCTCGCCTGCATTACGTGATTAGATATTGCAGCAGTGCTGACTTTGAAAACAGCTATTGAATAATTCTTAACAAAAGAAAACATTCATATGATATGTCCACTGACCCAAAATGACCTCTGACCATGATCATATGACCTAAACCATGTGCAAAACAATCATTTATACTTGATTACCCTTATGTCTATGTTTCATGAACTACATGAGTAGATAAGTAATTTTCTAGGTTATGATGCCAATACAACAAATATCCTCAACACAGCTAAAGTTCATTGACCTTAATGACCTTTGATATTAGTCATGTGACCTAAAACGCGCAAAGGATATTCAGGGATATATGGTTATTCTTAGGTCAAGTTTCATGAACTAGATCCATAAACTTTTAAAGTATGACAATTCCACAAACACCCCTAGAATTATCAAAGTTTGTTGACCCTAAATGACCTTTGACCTCGGTCATATGACCTGAAACTTGCACAGATATGCAGGGATACTTGATTGCTCCTATGTCTAAGTTTCATGAACTAGATCCATAAAATTTCAAAGTTATGATGACAATTCCACAAATACCCCCAACATGGCCAAAGTTTGTTGACCCTAGTTGACCTTTGACCTTGATCATGTGACCTGAAACTCAGGCAGGATCTTCAGTGATACACTATAACCTTATGTCTCAATTTCATAAACTAGGTCCATAGGCCTATACTTTCTAACATATGATGACATTTCAAAAACTTAACATTGGTTAAGATTTCGATATTGATTCTGCCAACATGGTCTAAGTTCATTGACCCTAAATGACCTTTGACCTTGGTCATGTGACTTGAAACTCATGCAGGATGTTCAATAATACTGGATTACTCGTATGTCTAAGTTTCATGAACTAGGTCCATATACTTTCTAAGTTATGATGACATTTCAAAAACTTAACCTTAGTTAAGATTTCAATGTTGGCGCCTATAGTCTCACTCTGCTATGCAGGCGAGACAAAAATGAATTATGAAATAGCAGGTCTGCTACTGATTGGTGTTTCCATACATTTGGAATCCCCCCCCCCCCCATCAAGAAAGAATTTGCTGACTAACAAAGGCAGTAAGACATGAAAATAGAGAGCTCTCAACCGTGGCTCTGACAGCCAAAAAAATTGTAGTTTTGGCTGCTTTAAATTACACCTGGGTGTAGGAATAAACAGGTCCAGATCCATGTGAGGTAAAAAAGACACATCCCCCCTTGGCCCCAAAGTTGACATAGTGCCCTGCCCTCCCTCCCCCCTCCATCCCACCTCATGAAGTGATAACTGTTCTTATTTTTTACTTATATCATTTTTAAGTAATTGTCTCCTCTTTCCTTTCAGTAAGAAAATTTTTAATAAAATGTGCATCCTCTCAGACTATGAAATCCTGAACTTGCATCTGGCTACAAAACAGCAAAGTAATTCTTTGGGAATACTTTGAATACGAAATGACAAGAATCACATAAATGAAGCATCACACAATAACTATCACCCTCACTGTTGGTTACTATGTTTAAATGCCCTAAATCCTCAAAATGCCCCGATTTAAATTATGACTTTCCCGAAATTTCTACGAATAAAGTCAAACTCCTGTTCTTGGTAATATCAAATCATTTTAATAATGAGGTTATATGACGAGTAGGAAGTGATTAGAGAAAGTAGTAAATTGAAAATTTCAACTAGCAGCATGATCCAGATCCCCACAGCATGACACCAGCATGAAAGGAAAACTAATTCTTAGATCTTAAAGAATCCTGTCTGTAAACTTGATTCCCTTGCCATTCACATCTGGATTTTATGAATATCCTGCAGAGATTATGCACCACTCTTGAAATAAGTATTGTACACATTGATTGGACATCAAATTTATAGCATGAATGAAACTTTGGTCTTAAGGTCTCATAAAAAGCATAAAACACTGTTCACTGTTCACTACCTTGCTTCCCTACCCATACAATTCCACACTGTGTTTACTTCTAGAGCATGAGTGTCCAGTGTGTCCACATAGGGTGTTTTCATACTAAAGGCGAAGTGGAGTTACTCTGGAGTAACTCCAGATTGAGTCGATACATTCTACTGCAGACCAACATTACTTAAAACTGGCATGCTCTGCAGCAGTGTATCCGCAGTCATTTTCATGGTTTCCAAGTGAGTTAGCGCCATATGCGTGGTGTGCGGAATCTCCCCAATGCGGGAATGAATTAAGTTACGCGCGAGATAGGCGATACCGCACTTTCGGTGCGGACTAACTCCGTTCGTAACCCTCTTCTCGAAGTGGGTACACTCCGCTTTGAATCCGGATTGATATAATCCTAGAATTTTCATAATGACCTTCAAAGTGGAGTAACTCCTTCTGGACTCCGGAGTAACTCCACTTCGGCAGTCAGTATGAAAGTTGTAAGAGTGAACTACAGTATGTCAAAATGTAATTCTCAATGTTGAGATGCTAGAATGTTAGAGCGCATAGAGATGTTATAATTCATGTGATATGCGGCATAGGACTAAAATATATATATTATTATCATATATTATTATTATTATTATTATTAATGCGAGTAGATTCTGAAGTTTGGAAATGAAAGTCCACGGCTTGAGTAGAGTTATAATAAAGCTAAAAAAATAAATTAAATAAATATTTGGACAGAAATTGAGGCGTTTCTGCAGCAAAGGTTATCGAGATTAAGTCTCTGAGCATAGGGATAGGTTAAAAATAATAAGACGGATAATGCTTGTACATGTGTATATGTTTCCTCTCTCTCTCTCTCTTTAATTTCTTCTTACATTATTTCACCCTGCAGTTATATTTTGGTGACTAAAAGAATAATGGGAAGTGCGTATTCTTTGAAGACATACCTAGTTCTACAAGTCAATCGCATCATGCCCCCTCCCTCAGACTGCAGCTACATATTTTTTTTCAATTCACACTGAATTTGAAGTTAATTTCTTCAAAGTCATTTTCACATTACCCACACACAGTTCAAATCAGGTGAAGAAAATATGATAGTACTTATAGCATTTGCTTAGCTAATACCAATATCAATAACAAAGAATGATAAAGAAGAAACACCAATGGTGAACACTTCAAGAGATGGAATGGATAGACAAACCCTGATGTAAAGAAGAGTATCATGCCAAGTGTTCACAGTGTGTTCATATAATGGACTGTGTGAATATGCGACTCACAGTATTAAATGCTCAAATTTATCAGTGTAAATATGACTGTGTTAAGACTGTGGACACCTCTATAATGTTGTTGTTCAAAGTGTGTTCACATAGTAGACGATGTGACTGACACTCTTAAAATGCTCATATCAGTGTGAAGATGATTTTGCATTGTGTTCCACACTGTGAGCATGGTATGGGAAATACTGTGGATACTGTGGGTAGTGTGGGCCACTGTGTTCTTCTTGGCAGAAAAGTTTGATGATGAAAAAAACACCTCTGAGTGAAAAACAAACCTATAGTATAGGTCATCAATTTCTATAAGAGGAGATGGTTATAATTTGAAAATTATTTAACCAAAAATGAAATAATTGTGAAAGAAAGACTTTTCATACTTCTATTGCAAATATTCGAATTCAAGTCTCTTAAAGTTTTGTGCATTAAGCTTCAGAATTCATCAATTATCTCTTAAAATTGTATAATGTTATTAATGTGGTGACTTGTCCACAAACATTTATTTTGAAATTTTAGAATGCAAAATAAAAGCAACATGAAGTATAAAAACGAACTCACAGAGGCACTGTGGTTGAATAGTCTAGACACCTGATTACACACATGGCAGATGGCAGTCAAGGGTTCAATTCCCAGCATGGCATTCATGCCCTTGAGTGAGCCACTGCTTTATTAACATGGGTCTACATTATATAAATGAGAATGTTCTCGGTTTCATTGGTACTAAAATGGGCACATTTTTCAAAATAAAAAAAGCAAATCAAAGATTTTAAAATATTCATACTCTATTATTTGGTAACTGATTTTTATAGAACATTTTTTAATGAATTTTCTATTTTTATCAAAATTGTTTTTTCCTAAGGGTTTTGCTTTCTTTTTTAATCTTACCTTATCGAAGAGTGGCTTCCATTTCTGTAAACACAAGAGCGTTTCATCGGTGTGGTCAATGTGGTTGGATGTGGCGTCCAGGAGCCGTGTCCGAGTGTCATGCATTGCAAAGGAATCGTGGGCGGGCATGATGGTCAAGCGTGTCATCAATGGTCCAGTGAATGAATGTCCAATTTACAGAATGCAAGTCGATGGAGAGAGATACAAATGAAAGGAGAGAAATACAATGAGTCCCTTGGTTAATTTTTACATTTAGCAGCAAGAGGGGGTGTGTATCTACAGGTAGAAGATAGAAAGAAACACTTCAAATCTCCAGTAGCAAAAGTTACTTGTGTCTTGACTTGTTAAACTTTCTCAGTCAGCTCTTACATCCATATTTTGTTTGTCAATCACTCCAGTTGCAAATGTGATATTCAAGTGTTTACACTTTCCAAAAATTCAAAGCAGTCAAATAGTTATCGATGTATAAATTGAATAGAAAGAACATTTCAAAATATCATCCACAGCAGCACAATGTTAAATAACATTCAAAGCTCAAGCTCATTTTGAATCAATTTGGATACAGCGGTCTTACAATTGAGTTCTCAACATTTGAAGATATTTCTTTAATTTTCATTTGATCTGTAGTGCAGCAGACAAAGATGCAAAATGTGAGAAAGAACAAGTTTATTTTGGTTTATATATCAGAAGTGTGATGATGATTCAGACAGTAGTTTAGATCAGCAACATCATGACCGGCTGCTATCATGTGAGAAATGCATCTTGAAACAGTGCATGACATCATGCACCGTTCCTACCCTCCAGACGTGGAAGACCCAAAATCACATTAATCCCAATTCATCCATGATAGAAATGGCATAGAACCACAGGGAAATTGTATGATGAATGCACAAATTCTGCTTGATACTTAAAGAAGTACCCTATCCGAGATTAGCGAGGCTTTCAGATCATGAGATTTGTTTCCACCTGTTTTGTCAACAACGTCAACAGACTGGATGGTCTTTACCAAGCTTCATCCCAATGTCCACGCTAATCCTAATAAGTCAATCTGAATTCGGACAAATGACCGCAGAGGGGAAGAGCTTTGGGTAAAGAGGACGTGGACGGAAAGAATTACGACCCAATCATCGATGGCTCGAGGAGGCCACTTAAAATGCAAACTCGGATGCTCAAAACCAGCCCTGCCCTGCCAGGCGTGAAGCTGCGGAGAGCGACCACAAGTAGAGAGATGGGTTGCAATATGAAACCGGAGCAGGCGAGTGTCAAGTTTTGAGGGAGGAATACCAAACAGCAATTTTCGAAGTAATACGGCAGCTCAGGGCTGTGCTGTCTTACGTAGATGACGACTTAGTGGCGGATGTTCAGTACATCAGCTCTGCAATCTGTAGGGATGGGCAGTGATGTGATACGCAGGGTCATTAAATAAAGGGAAGATGGTAGGGAGGATAATGATATTATAATAGCTTATTATCTTGGGATCATACTTATTTGCATAGAGGAAGGATTCGGGAGAATTTGACTTTGGCTTCTTGTCGCACATCTGTTGAACGAAAGGCAAACAAACAACCTGCGACATTTGGTGATTCTGTCAACAATCAGTCAAAAAGAAACACAGAAAACTTTTTTCCCCTGTCTTGAAGTCAGAACGTGCGATATTGCTTAAGCACACAATCACACAATAGTGATCATCATTTCTTGAGAATAGATTCATTAAGTACGGTAACAGCTGTAAGATAATCTGCTTTTGACGTCACACAATATCCTAGAATTTGTTAAGTAGTCGCCCATACTATCTTTTCATTCACTGACGTACATGGAAAATGGGGAATAATCAAATTAAATTCAAAATGATGTCTTTACTACACCTGTCCCAGTAATGTCAGGAAATTATGCAACCGTCAGATCAGATATTATCAGTAAATGAAACCAGACCCCCTTGTTGTTCTGTTCAGAGGTTATATGTTTGGTACAGTCCTGTTTCACAGGCACATTGATAATTACATTCTGCATGAATGCCTGATAGCTCCAAATCTCCCCTCTCCCTCCTATGGAAATTCTAATGCCAACTAGTGCTCATCAATGTGAGATTTTCTTCAAACATATGACATGTCTTTTTTTTACAATATTCAATTAAAAAAGAAGTTACTCTATAACATATTCACATCAAAAGTAGATACTAGATAGCTTGTATACAATAAAGATACAATATACCATTAATACACCCATTACAGGCATACTGCAAGATCATACAGAGAAGACACTTTATTAATTCATTGTTATCTATACTTTCTTTCATTTACTTTCTTTTCCTCTCTGGTGAATTGGGTGTTCATATTTGCCTGTCCGTTTTGTGTTTTTAACGTTCATCCTGATGTTAGTGAAATCTGTTTTGTCTATGCAACTGTGAGAGTATCCTGTAGTGATTTTTTTGTTTTTCTGTTTTTTATTATGCCTGTGGGCGGAGGGGAATCTTAGCATTGATTCTCCTCTTCTTATATTTTCTACTGATTTAGTCATTCAGTGTCTTATATCAAAATGATTATTGTACAACCCCTTGCATACCATGAATATTTTAGTATTATTTATTTATTTCTGAAATTTCATTTGATCCCAATGGTTATTGTATATTGGGGGTTTACAGTGTATTATGATAATGATCTGCCTTCATTAATTTGTTAACTCATTATAATAGACTGTGCACCATATTATATATAGCTTGTATGATTTGAACTGAATGAATTCAATAGATGCTAATAAAATATAAAAATCATGTTTCCCTTCAAGAGTTTAAAACAGTCAGCTTTATATTCCTGTCAACCACAAGACTAAGCACTAGCCAATTGAATGGTTTTTATAAATTTGTGATTAATCCTTTCTTGTTTTGACAGAATAATAGGGATCAAATTTTAAGCCCAACGATGTGCTCTCAATGGAGGCACAACCTCATGATTGTGTCAATAGTTGCATTGACGCCCAATGGCGACAATGCATTGTTCTTGTTCCGTATTCCTATTCCATCGTCTTCTTCTTCTTCTTCTTCCACCAAATCCCATTTGTTTAACACATGGTTTTTGTTAGCTCTACCCTGGCTCCGTCCCTCATCCAAATTCATCCAAACTTTGTAGACATATTGTCCAGCATCCCTAGTTGTGCACCTCGTCTTCCATTTTCCAAAATCACTCATGCATGACCATCAAGGCGCCATTTTGTAAATTTGAAGTCCATTTGCATACCATTACTAATCTCGTCCTAACTCCTGCATGCTACAGACTTCTAACAAATTGCTATAGATAGTCAAAGAGTTGTTCCATCATTTGCGACGTATAACCTGACCTTCAAAATGCCATCTTCATGCCTTAAATTCAAATCCGAAATAGCCTTCCTTCAAAAACTTCATATTTATTGAAATGTAAAGTCAAAAAATCGTAAAATGGCCATAACTTTCTTGTTTTTATTCAATTCGAGCTCATATATTCAGGAATTGATACTGGCAACATATCATACTTACGACATAGTTTTCACGCATCATTGATCTTCCGGTATTGAAATAGCGCCCTCTAAAGTTTCAAAAACGCTTACCTTTGAATGCTCCTCATTGCATCATGCATGGCCAAACCCGTACCCTTTTTGAAATTTAGGGTGTTCAAGATATGCCCTTTCATGCCATTTTGAAAAAAATATACCTTACCACTGACGAAATATCTGAAAAATGCTCCCGAAAATCAGCAAATTTCGCAAAAATGCACTATACTGCCAGCACAACTTCAACTTGCTCTTATTTCCTTATTATGGAAGCTTATCCTTTCTAACTTGGCATATATGAGTATTGATATATACTTTAACCATTCGTCAACCTTTTGTAACAGAAACTGACAAAAATCTGACGTCAGCTTAAAATTATTGTGCAAAACCTTCATTTTTAATGTCTTTCTTTATATGGCATTTACTTCCGGTCTATTGCTTGCGCACAAATAAAAGTGGTATAAATGTCACCGCATTAAAATGCTCTTTCCAGTGATACCAAATATGACATAGGTTACAACAGAAAATTTCAAGATAAGCCAATCTGAACACATGGTATACTGCTCACAATGCACACATTATCAACAACAGAATTGTACAGAATGTCTATGGCATAACGTATTATGCATGCACATCGTTCTGCTATGTACTTTACACTGAGTTACGTTAATGAACTGTCAGGGAAATTTGTATGCTTATTCATATCACTCTCTGTGTCTTTTTCTCCCTTCTCTCTCTTTGTTGAGCAGCCATATGGTCTAAAAATGGACGAAATCTGTTTGACTCGAGAATGTAACTTCCTATGGAGGGCAAAATGTACCAAAATCCACTTTGATTAACGTGTAATTTTTGTTAGTCCTCCCCTGCCTCCGCTCCTCATCCAAATTCATTCCTATTTGGTAGACATGTTGTCGATGATGCATTATTGTGTACCTTTTATTTCATTTTCTAAAATCATTCATGCATGACAGTGCATGCGCCATTTTGAGTGAGTGACATTATCATCTCTCTCATTTTGATGTAACTGGCTCGTTCATGTAACTATTTTGTTAAAAATAAGCGAAACTTTGAAATGTCATAACTTTCTTTTTTTACATCCGATTTTGATGAAGTTTTCAGCATTGTGCTTGTCTGATTTTTCCCTATTGATTCAAATCAACATTTTTCTGAGGTGGACTTGACCTTTCAATCAGACGCGTCAATGCATGCACATCGTTCTGAAACGATTGCAGTTCTAGTTCTGACTTCCAATTTTTGCAAACTTCAAAGTACCAGAATAAAAACAATCACATTAACCTGCTTTATTTTGCATACTCGGTCTACATTGCAACTGTGTGAACTGTAAAACTTTGTGGAAAAGATATTGACTTCATTATCATTGTGTACTGACTAGGGTTGTTATTGTTGAGAAAATTCTCTGTCGATATCTCGCTAAAAATATCTTACCGATATTGATAACTATAGACAAAAACATAATAAATAAGCATTTTTTAATGCATTATAGCGATGTCACATACTCGCCTTGGTCAAAATTTGAGCAAAAGAGCAAAGAGCAAAATAATTTTAAAATGAAAGCAAAAATCTTTCTATCATTCTTTGCTTATGGAGAAATTGACAATAAACTATGAACTTTTAAAAAAAGATGATATTGGATAGATAAATTATGTCATATTGTTAACTAAAGTAAATAAGTTTTCCAGTCTCATATAATGTAAGCTATCTTATATACAGTAAACTTTCGAAAAGTGAATAATCTTGCTTTGCAGAACCTTTGTTCCATCATCATTATTCGAGGGTAAGAAATAATGTCCCCTAATTGTGTCTCAATTATCTAAATCTGAAACACCTTCGAGTGTAATAGACTCTCTCATCTAACAATTCACTACACAATGCTCTCTCTTTGATCATCAAACATGCTCTTATGATAAAATTCCCCCCCCCCCCCACACACACACACACTCAATCTATTCCAGTTCTCAGATGCCTTTATGAATTCAATACACACAAATGATTACCAGGCATCCTTAACTAAAATGAGAACATTTAATTTCATATCCAGGATAATTCTCATAATAGATTACATTAACTTCAATATTTGTTCAGGGGAAAATCTATACAAAATTACAAACAATTTTTGGCACATTATTATTTTGAGGCAGCATGCCCCTTAGTCAAAGAAAGTAATATTTATAAAATAGAACATTGATTTCCTTCTCAATTGATTTCAATTTTTAGATTAGTTCAAAAGCTGTAGGGTATGTTCTTCATGGAAACAATATCATTTCATCAATAGTTACCAGGGTAAATTTATTGAGTCAAAATCTCAAAGATAATACAATAGATTAAAATCAATTTCTCATTGATTATGTTGCCAATTTGAAGACTCAGCCTCAAATCTATTTCAGGTGAAGGTAATGAAAAATCATTTCCAGAAAAATTTGTTTTGCTGTGCAACTTTCTTCCTTTTCTTGACTTTCCTGAGGTATTCAAATTAATCAGCAAAATATATACAATCCATTCACACAGGGGGAATTCACAATTACACATAGAGATCTTGTAGTTTTCTCTGTAAATTTCCAATTCGTCCACTGCCGATTCGTCCACTCACCATATGGTCTAATGCCATTCCGTCCATCAACATTTCGTCTAACAACCATTTGGTCCAATAAACATTTGGTCTGATCTTCACTTCGTCTAATCACCATTTCGTCTGATTACCATTTCATCTAATAACCAGTTGGTCTAATATCCATTTTCTTATCATTCACTTTGCATAATTAACACTTTAGTTTAATTTGACCAAATGGTATATGGACTAAATGGCTATTGAACCAACTGGTTATTAGACGGAATGGCATTAGACTAAATTAAAGTAGACCATGTGGTGAGTAGACAAACTGATGATGGACCAAATGGTAGTAGACGAGTTGGCAATTGGACGAATTGGCATTAGACGAATTAGAAATAAACCATTTTCTCTTTAAGAAGAAATAAATAATATTAAATTCAAGCTACAAGTCCTAAAATGCATTAAAAAGATGAACGAGAAAGATAAGGTCCATTTATTACTCAAATTAAATCCAGATCAAAGATTATTCAGAACCATGCCATTTCGACTAAAATATACTTCACTAAATAAATTTCAGCTAAGTACAGTATACTTGAGCAATTTGTCCATCATCATATTTTGACAGACTTAACCCCAGTAAATCATTTCCTCCAAAATCCTTAAATCACATTTTCCATAATTACAATCAAAGCACTCCAAATTACAAAAAAAAAGACCTGAAATCTCTCTCTCTCTGTCTTCTGTATGTCTATTGACTTATTGCTTATCTTTCTTCGCAACTTAATACATTCATCTCCCCTCTCTCCCAGGGTATATATTTGGAAAAGAAATGCCTCTCGTCGGCTAGATTACATTTTGAGCAAGGTAAATTGGGTGAATCACAGTCCACCTCCTCCAGCAGTTGAGCCTAATAAACGCTTGATTACAGCTGTGCCTCGCAGCAGTACTCCAGACTTAATCGCATTTCAGCTGCAAGGATGTGGATATTGTTTGACTTGAAGCAGGAGCTTCTTGGCCTGGTTAGTTCAACGTACCTTTAGCCAATAATACACAACAATATGATCCACTTCAGGATGTTTTTAATACAAGGACGTCACATGGATATAATTTGTGCATGTATTAAAGAGACTGGCTTTTGGTTTATAAAGCATGTATAAGTAATAATTCAATGTGATCACTAACGGTATAGGATATCATAGAATGATAGAGGACATCAACCGGTACAATTCCTAGAGCAGGGGTTCTCAATCTGTTATCAGAAATCTGTACTACACCTTCATCCAACATGCAAAGCAAGCAAAATGTCAGTGTTGCATCCAGTGCCCGCTTAAGGGGCGACCACTCCCCCCTCCCCCCTTCCCCATTAAAAACATTGAAAATAAATTAAAAAAAATAATTAATCAATTAATGAAATATATAAATAATACAAAGATGTATTTTTTCTTATAAAAAAGCACTTCACAAGGCCTATTGGCCACAAGTGGCATTCACTACCCCAGATTGTATTGATGGTAGGACCACTGGATTAAGAAGTACATAAAGTAGGCTAGTATTAGTTTAATTATAATAGAATGGGTTGAAAATCCAAACATGTGGAGAAAATATAATTAGGTGAATATACATTGATAGACATTTATCAATGAGGATATATTGATTTATTCAATTATCAAGCCTCCTACTCAGAGACATCTGAAAAATGTAGGAAAAATCAAATTAAGAAATCTGCATCAATAAATGCATGCATGCAGAATTCTCAAATTAAAAGCATCTTGTTGCAAAGAAAGGCTGACAATGTGAATACCTCTACTTTTTGTCAAATGTTAAGGCACTATCGTCTGCACAGCCTATTTTTCATGACCTAAAGTATTAATTGTATTCCGTTTCCCAGTAGAACAGTGATTAAACATGCATTCAATGTAATCTACTACTATACTTCCTAAAAAGGTCGCAAAGAATGCGGGTGAAAACGTTCGTACCTATTTCCATGGAATCCAAGCATCATGGAATTCCCAGGTCCCTATCTCCCGCAATGCTCAGAGGAAAATGAGAATACTGAGTAATATTTCAATATATGGAATATAATTGCATTTTTATGATATGATTTAAAATGCAAGGTTTACAAGGTGTCTCTTGGGACCACCCTACTGGAAAGAACATAGTGTGACACAGTGTGGCCACAGTGTGGTCACATAGTAGTCTCTGTGAAAATATTATTCACACTGTTAAAATGCTCAAATTCAACAGTGTGAAGATATTTTTACACTTTGGACAACTCGACACTGTGAGTGCTCACAGTGTGTTCACATAGTAGTCTATGTGAAAATATTATTCACACTATCAAAATGGTCGAAATCAACAGTGTGAAGCTATTTTCACACTGTAGACACCTCATCAGTATGACTGTTCAGCGTGTTCACATAGTAGTCTATGTGAAAATATTATTCACACTATCAAAATGGTCGAATTCAACAGTGTCAAGCTATGTTCACACTGCAGACACCTCAACAGTATGGCTGTTCAGCGTGTTCACATGGTCGACTATGTGAATATGTGATTCACACTGGCTGTTGAAATGCTCAAATTCAACAGTGTGAAGGTGATTTCACATCATGTTCCACACTGTGGCAAACACTGTTGGACACTGTGTTCTTTCCAGTAAGACAGTCTAACAAAGGTTTGATTGGTCCCATTAATCTCAATTATGGAAGGCCTGTGACGTCGGCTTTGCCTTTTCATATCAAATCCTCAAAATAAATTTGTGCATTTTTATTCTTGGGTCCATCAAATACAACCCTTCTTGCTTACAAAGGATTCAACTTTACTTAAAAACGTATTACATTTTTTTTTATAACCTAAAGTTTATGTTAACATTCAAATTCTTTACATGAATGTATCCCTTAAAACAATTGTGATGCGCAGGATACAACATGTAAAAATGTGTTTTATTGCATATATATTGCAATTTTACATGGAAATCATATCTTGATCGGCTGGTTTTCTAGAATTTTACAGACTTATTAGATAATTGATAATTTATCATAATACTGAAACATTGCAGAACAAAGATTGAAAATTATTTTATTTTTATTCCTTGTTTCCTTGATTGTGTACTTTAATCATGCAATAATTCTTGTAAATATTGTGATTTTCTTGATTTTTTTCAATAAAAACAGAATTATAAAGAAAAATTTAAAAAAGATTATCATAATACTATGAGTGATAACACCCATACAGGTATGTAAATAAGAAAACATGATGATAGGGAGTACACAAGTTACAAATAACTGAAAAGTATTCAACTGCATATGGCCTGGGTACCTGAAAGTCTCACAATATCAGTATAAAGATGAGAAAATACCACAAACAGGTACATGTATGCATTGCCATGCCAACCTAAGGTTAGTCACATGTGAATACCATCTTTGCAACTAGAAACATAAATCTATAATGAGGTGGCCAAGATGAAGATCCTTGTGTTTATTTGATAGACTCCCTATCCAAAGCTGTTCATACATTTCATCCACAGATGGTTACTCAGATACAAAACATAGAAAAATTCACAAATAAGCTATATGGCAAAAAACTAGTCAAAAGCCGTAGATTTTATCAATTCAAGCATGCAGGAAGCAAATGTAAATGAAAAAGAGCCTCTCACAAATAATTCTACCCATAGATCATAGTGCATTAAAATCCCTGACCACTGTAGGCCACTTCTTAGCAGCTCTCAGGTAAGACAATTCAATTTTTACACCAATTTACTCTCGGCACTCAATCAGTGATTTATAGTACAGTTTTATAATTAATGTATACAATGGGGTAAACATTAAAAAGTGAATCATCTTCATCCGGCTTAAAGGGATGGTCCGGGCTGAGAGTATTCATAGCTTAATAAATAGAGTAGAATTCACTGAGCAAAATGCCGAAAATTTCATTAAAATCGGATAACATGTAACAAAGTTATTGAATTTTAAAATTTAGCAATATCTTGTGAAAACAGTCATCATGAATATTCATTAGGTGGGCTGCTGTAACATCCCCGCTTGTTCTTTTGTATTTTATTATATGAAATTAGGTTTATTCAAATTTTTCCTTCAAGAACTAGAAAATTTGGATTGACAACTGATTTAGTGCATTATATATTTATTGCTGCAACTTATTTCATTATAAGGGAGACATATTATTCACACAAGTATGAAATAATGAAAAAATTATGATTTTATGTAATAACATAAGAAAACGGAAAGTGAATATTCATGACGACTGTTTTCACAGGATATTGCTTAACTTTAAACTTTATTATTTGGTATCCGATTCTGATGAAATTTTAGGCATTTTGCTCAGTGAATTCTACTCTATGTATTAAGATATAAATATTTTCAGCCTGGCCCATCCCTTTAAAGATCAAATCACCCCCCCCCCCCCCCCCCCCCCGTGAAAAGTTCATTTGAAGATGATAACAAACTAAAATAAGCACAACAATGAAACTTTCATCAAAATTAGAAGTAAATTAATAATAAATAGTGAAAAGTATATTATTTTTCTTCTCATGAGTTAAATAGCAGAGTCAACAAGCTAATATCTTGCATTTTAGTAAGAAATATAACTTATGTCAACTTTATTGGATTTCATAATAAAAAATCTCAACTGAATTACATCATTACAATGATGAAGCATCTTAAATGAACAGCAGAACATGGTGCCCCTTTATATCATTATGAGAAAATATAACCAATCATATTTTAATTTATTTCTATGTAAAAGTGAGTGTGTGACATCATCAACTCCACAGTACCACAGTACATACATTTGGAAAATCACCACAAAATCACTGAAAATCTAAACACCATTGGTTACAGTCATTCAGGTAGATAGTAAGCCTGTTTTTTAACATATTCCACTCAATTATGCATCCTTTTGAGTTCAAAAATCTAATCATACACCAATTTTCTCTACCTTTCAGGCATTTTGGGGCTTATTCCGAATACTAAAGAGAGGCTGAAGAGTATCTCCAATTATATACCTGCAGGCTTTAACCTCATGCATACTGATAAAGGAAATTGATTTATCTGAAACAGATGTTTCTACGAAAACTTTGCTCCTCCGCGGTAGATTTCTGTCAAACCTTCACCGCTATCACTACAATTTTCACGCTTTTAAACTCTTTTTGTTGCTTTGACCAAATTTTGTCAAGGTGAATATTCCCTTTAAAAGGGTACGAAGGGCTGAAGATAATTATATCTAAGTAAATAGAGTAAAATTCACCAAGAAAATTGAAAATTCATTACAATCTGACAAGAAATAACAAAGTGATTTGAAGTGCTTGAATTTTAGAGTGTGCCAATATTTCTGGTGAAATTATTACTGTACCAGCCAAATGAAGTGCTCTCGACCAATCAAAGAGCAACAAATATTCATTCAGGGATACAATATACAATATGCTTTCTCAAATATCTGCTCTTTCTGACAAATTCTGATTATCTATTCTAGACAAATGTATTATGCTGAAAATTTGATCAAAATTGGGTAACAAATAACAAAGTTATTAAATTTAAAAGATTTGCATTATTTCGGTGAAACAATTCTAGGCATGGCTATATGAATATTCATTAGGTGAGCTGATGATGTCATATCCCCACTTCTTCTTATGTATTTTATCATATGATATGAAATTAGGTTTATTCAAAAAATTTTGACTAAGAACTAAAACAATTGGATTGACAACTGATTAAAGATAAATGAAAGTAGTTGCAGTAAACACTGATTTCATGAGAAAGTCAGTAAAACCTTAATGGCTTAATTGTCATGACATCATCGAGGATCTCGATCTGGTACAGTTACATAAACTTAACTTTGTGAAATCTTGAAATCTACGCTGAAAAATCACCAACACAGACAAACGCACGTGGGACAGTGTGTTATTATTGCTTTGAATGTCGGCCCGACTCTTGACCCGAATCCCGAGCTTATTTGCTAATTTCTCAGCAATTACACAATTTCTTCCAGAATCCTTTGGCACATATTTTTTATTTATACAAACAGACACTTTGGTGGTCATTTCATTGGATTCTGTACGAACTCATTTTGAAATCATTACCACAACTAGCATTTATCTTTAAGTGCATTAGTTATTTATTGCTGCAACTTATTTCATTAATGATCATAATGGAGACTTATCATTTACATGTATGAAGAACTGAAAAATTTGTGATTTCATGCAATAACATAAGAAAAAGAAAAGTGTGGATGTGACATCATCAGCCCACCTAATAATTATTCATGACGATGTGCATATAACTGTTTTCACAAAATATTGATAAACTTTAAAATTCAATAACTTCGTTATTTGTAATCCAATTTAAAGAATTTTCAGCATTTTGCTTTGTGAATTTTACTCTATTTATTTAGATATAAATATTTTCAGCCCGGACCATCCATGATTCACTTCCATGAATACAACTGACAAAATTACTGAAAGATGAAAAGATATATGAGAACTCCATATTCATGAATAAGAGATTTATAATATCGCTCTTTCAACACAAATAACAAAATTTCATATCCATGAATTAGTGACAAATTTGCAATATGGAAGTGCAAAAATCTTCAGCGGCTGCAAAAGGAAACTAATAGGAATGCTGGAAAATCATATATACAGGTACAAAAAAAATTATGTCCAAAATACATATATAAACTGGTGATGAGATGCAGAACTAGTAGTTTAGGGGGTAACTTGATAAATATATAAATTATAATAGAGGCCTACAGTCTATTTGAAAAGGCTCTTATAATGGGAAATTCTATTAAAATGGGATACTGAGGGAAAGGCAAAATTCATTTTCCAAAGACCAATATAACCGATTCCCATATTCAGAAATAATCAAGGCTAGCTTAATGGTCAAAAGATAAACCACCAATGTGATCAAACATGGATAAGCTGAATGAGGAAAAAGACAAATGACAATCGGCAAATTCTTTGGAAAATGGTAGCAAATTAGAAAACATAATTGGGTACATGAAGAAGCTCCAGATCTGTCATTTCTGAGTGAGGATATCAACTTCATCTGTGTTCAAGCGACATTTAAAAACGGTTTCCAATAACATTTACTTCAAACCACAGATGCATTCAATAGAATTTGTATTGGCTGTAGAATAAACATCCTCCCATAGAACGCTGTTTATTAATGACCTTTACAGTACTTTTAACAAACCACGCTTAATTAATTGAAGATTAAATATTGAAAATTCTTTGTTGTTTATGATTTTGATCACTTATTTAAATTGTTGAACTACTGTAAAGATCATATTTTTAACGGCATTTTAACTGTGTACTTACTGGATTATCAAACACTCAATAATCTGTCGTGTGATGCATGGTGGATGGGCTTTAAAAGGAGAGAAGATAGTGCTATGGTATACTTCTTGAAATAACCATGCTTAGGGCGTTTTGGTTTATGATATTTGTTTGTTATTCTAGTTCAGGTATTTGATTGAACTCGCCCTTTCTTGAATAGACCACAGATATATAGGTTCATCTAGAAGTGTGAGATGATGTGAATATTGTATGAGAGGAGGGAACAGAGAGCCACTATGCTTGCATGCTTCCACAGGAATAACAAACATCATCATAATAACACTCATTATGTTGCTCAAGAAAGGCTTTGAAAGTTGATATGGAAGTTTTGGTGATAGATCTGAAATTTGGAAGAATGAAATATATGTATTTTCAAACAAATCTATTTTTATATATATGTTAAGTTTTCACTAATCAGGATGACTGTTAAAAATTCATCTTCATTCTTAGCAGAGGACCACACACCAACAGAAATGTGTTTTATAAATCTAATTAAAAATCTACTAGTGTTATTACAATGCATGTTTGTTGTTAAATATATTATAGTAAAATGTCTATCAATGATTAAAAGCAAAATGAACAAACACTGATAAAGTCCTTGTTTGTGAAAATGGGATTTTTATCTTCCTTAGATGTAGACGTAGTCCTACAGACAAAATGCACATTGGATTTTCTTCACTTAATCTAATGGAATGTTTAGAAAACATCAAGCTAGCATTCAAAAATGTCAAAACATGAAAGCAACTGATCTTTCATGTCGCACTATGGTCCCTAGGTAACAGACAATGACTGCAGGCAAAAGTGATGTATATCATTTGAGTTTTTTATGAGATATCTTCAGTATTATGTTCATACACTATCAATTTGGAGCTGGCCTGGACATTTAGGTGTGAGGAAATAATCCTTCATATTTCTTTCCTCCTAAAAGATTACAAAGATATTCAAATATTATTGAATTCCCTGGGTGATAACGGCAAGGAAAAGAAGACGAAAGAGGTGTTTTCAAGTTTTGTTGATCGATGGCCAATTTCAGAATATCATATGATGTCTTCATCACCAATCAATCTTGTGTTCAATGAGACATATTTACATTGTTTGAGATGTATGTTGAAAATACTGGGTATAACTGTTCCAGGCAATGTCCAAAATCCAAATTTGTAAATTTAAATGAGAGTTTCAATTTAATTAATTGTTTGAACAACATCTCTAGATGTCTGATAATACTATTTATATCTATCACAATTTTCAAGTTTACTTTATATCACTTTTTATTATTTTACTTTATTTCTTTCTGTTTTGTTTCCTGTTATTCTAATGCACTGCACTTCATTCTTCTAATTTATTTTGTTCATTTTTTTTCATTATTCCTTTTTTCCCCATTATTTCATTTTCATTTAATTGCACTTTTGGGTTTCGTTTTGTTTCATTTCATATTTTATATCATCTTCTTAAAAAAAAACATTTTTTACAACTTTCACTGAGTTCTGTTTGAAATCACTATATTCATATTCTTTTCAATGAAAATGACAAAATTTTAATGCCTAACAACATACAGATGATGAAAAAGATGTGGATTTGCCAGTGTGATGTAATGACAATCTTAAACAAGTGGAGCGCCTCTGGCAGTCTCGCCTGCATT
The DNA here is from genome assembly GCF_037042905.1 of Lytechinus pictus. NCBI lineage: Eukaryota > Metazoa > Echinodermata > Echinoidea > Temnopleuroida > Toxopneustidae > Lytechinus > Lytechinus pictus. Next base: position 28,394,077 of record NC_087254.1, read on the forward strand.
AGACAATTCAATAGAGCAGGAGTGCTGACCTTGAAAATGACTATAAAATTTTAAAATTATTCACAGAAAAAAACTATTCATATATATATAATAACACAATACTACATTCATTAACCCTAAATAACATTTACCTTAACTTACAAGTGCAAGATGATCAGTGATACTTGATTACCCCAATGTCCACATTTCATGAACTATATCCATAAACTTTCAAAGTTATGATGGAAATTCAAGAATAACCCCAACATGGCCAATGTTCATTGACCTTAAATGACCTTTGACCTTGGTCATGTGACCCAAAACTCGCACTGGATGTTCAGTGATACTTGATTTCTCTTATATCCTCCAAGTTTTATGAGCTAGATCCATAAACTTTCAAAGTTAAGTTGGTAATTCAACAAATATCCCCAAAATGGCCAAAGTTCATCGACCTTAAATGACCTTTGATCTTGGTCATGTGACTTGAAACTCGCATGGGATGTTTAGTGATACCTGCTTACACCTATGTCCAAGTTTTATGAACTAGATCCATAAACTTTCAAAGTTATGATGGTAATTCAACAAATACCCCAGCATGGCCAAAGTTCATTGACTTTAAATGACCTTTAACCTTGGTCATGTGACCTGAAACTTGCAGATGTTCAGTGATACTTGATTACTCGTATGTTGAAGTTTCATGAACTAGATTCATATACTTTCTAAGTTATGATGACCTTTCAAAAACTTAGCCTTAGGTTAAGACTTCAATGTTGACGCTGCCGTCTAAAAAGCGGCGCCAGTCTCGCTCTGCACATAGGACAAAGCTGAAATTCCTCTTCAACATCTTGATGCTGGGATGCACTACAACAGTAGCGTACGCACGGGGGTGGTGTTGAACCCCCCCCCCCTAAAAAGAAAAGTTGAAGACCTTTTTTTTTGGCTTGTCAAATTTTTTAAGGGTATGAAACTATGTAAAATTTGTGGTGAAGACTTTTTTACTTGTCAAATTTTCTTGAGGTACAAAACATTTCATTCAGCTTGAACCTCCCCCCCTTTCAAAAATCCTACGTACGCTACTGCACTACAATCATACCCATTGCATCTTTTAAGGTCAGTGCATTTGCTGATTAATGACATTTTAAGGTTACATTTGCATTTTCTACACACCAACCCCTTCCCCCTCCTGAAAGTGGTGTCAAGTGAACTAACTTGCCTATTTGCCCCCATCGCTTTCAAATATGACACTTCACGATGTGCTCAGATTCAAACTCTTGATCAGTAGAGTATGATTTGAGCAATTGATTTATCAGCTGGTGTTTGCAGATAAAATATCTGGGTGTTGAGTATCGCTCCCTGGGACCCTTAATACTTAAGCACACTGGACAGGGCAATTCTTTAAAGCATGGACAGCATCATTAAGATCAATGATTCATCAGGCACCTTAACAAGCAATTAATCCTCAGCTCAAAATCAAATATTTTATTCCTTTTGACGGTCATCTACTACACACTTTTCCTTGCTTCGTCAAATCGGGTAACTTCGGTCATCGCTGAGGAAGGCTGCAGTTAGCAGCCAAAAATATCAAAGTAATTCTTCCAAAAAAAATTCTGCTTTGAGAGCAAAAGTTTAACCTCTTCTTACTTTTCATATATGTTGTTCGATTACATCTCTCACTTGAATGTTAAATTTTCAGGGATGGTCCGGGCTGAAAGTATTTATAGCTTAATAAATAGAGTATAATTCACTGAGCAAAATGCCGAAAATTTCATCAAAATCGGAAAAACAAATAACAAGGTTATTGAATTTTAAAGTTTAGCAATATTTTGTGAAAACAGTCTTCATGAATATTGAAGTTGAGTTATCTTTATCTATTACATATCTCATCATTTCAGCTGTTGACTTGATGAGATACCATAACCCGATATGTTTGCATTATGACTTGTGATTCAAGCTAAGGAAAATGTCCAAAAAATATATCTTGCAAAAAAAAATCAGATTCAACACAAAATGTAGGAGATACATGGGAAATAAAATAGACTTCATGCAGACAATACTCTTTCGTCCTGCAAATAAACTATATTAAAACTTGATAATGATGGAGGGTGCCATAATAAATTACTTGATACTGTGAGCAGCAATCTGCTCTGTATACAAAAGAGGGCTAAGAGAATGCTGAATATTTGATGTGTCTTGCCTACCATATGGGACACCATATCATCCAACTCAGAGAGATGAGATGGTAAGATTTAATGACGACCTGGATCTATCCAACCAGAATACAAATGGCTTGGATGAAAAGCAAGCAGTATACTCAGATTTACTTCCATACTGGTGGATATTCATGCATCAGAAACATCCCATGGCAAGTCTCGCAAGGGTACCAATACAGTATCTCAAACGTCGTGGAATAAATTATTGTTTTAAAAACATTGATAGGTTCTGTGCATTGGTTTGAATCGTGAAAGAGGAATTTAAAATAATGTAGGCCTATATAATGCAATAACGCAATGTTGTTCACTTTTAAGAAATTAAATCCCCATAATGATAACATATGCAGTAGGCCTAAGCAACAAACTCTGCACACAGAAATGAAAGCATGGGAATACCAACAAAAGTAATCTGCCCTAATGTTATAGCGGATTTTTAATCATGTATTAATGTAAGATATTTGAACTTGAAGTGCAGCCTTTTTGGAGTGGACCAGTTTCTTTTTAATGATATTCTCCCCCAAAAATGAAAATCATCAACATAAATTGAAATAACTAAGTCAATCTGATTTTCTGTCTAAATTTAGGATCTCTTTAATAAAAGATTATCCATTGAATATGGTGATACAGCAGCTTTGCTTTTCACTCTCCTGTACATTTCGCTTTTTAAAATTATTTCTCGGAATAACTTTCAGCAAAAACCTTACCATGTGACGAAGGTGGTCTGAATTTGCGATCTACAGGCCATTTCTGGTACTTGTGTACTGTAGGACCCTCTCAAATCGTAGTTGTGGTAGACTTGTCTCTAGACCCTAGCCTTGTTTAATATAGTCTTAATCAGGGTCTGAACCTGCGGGCTAATTTTCAAGACCATACGAGAGACAATTTTTGGAGTGCATGATGAAGATGTCATGCCAATAGCATATTTGGGACATACAACTCATATTTTACAAAGATACTCCATCACTTTTGATATTCATCTATAACAACATACAATTCGAATAGGGCCTTAAAACCTACCCTAAACAATAAGACAAAAATATAATTTGAATAAATAGGCCTAAATCATCCACATACATACATGTAAATATGTTATGGTGTGTATCCAGTTCGGGGGTCAAGTACTCTCAAAAACATAACCTAGAATGCTTTCATAATCTCTCTCAACACCTATAATGCATTTTTAAACTTATCATAACATACTGCTAAATTATTACTGCAGCTACAAGAATTAAATGAGGAAAAAGAGTATATGAACATCATCTAGCAGTCTTCTGTTGTCATTAAGTCATAAGAAATGGATCCCTTTCTTCAATTTCATGCATGAAGAGCTGTGGTGTTACCATAACAACCAAGTGGTGATTGTAAAAAGCAAGATTATTGTATTCAAGCCTTCATGAAGTCGTGTAGGTCCATATTTGAATACAGGTTTTATTTATACAATACTCCCATTACCCATGCTTTATGAGAATATTAAATTATTAGATATCTCACCTTTCTCGGTGTAGCAATTGTAGGGATACCATCATGTAGGCCTACAGCTCTGAGTGCTCTTCCCTCAGTAAACGCAACATATCATTTTGCTTTAAAACTCATCTCTAGTACATGTAGGTCCATTGTTAACTCTAATGTTAAGACCAATCCAGACAAATAAGTGGGGGAGGGTTCATAATTATTTTTTAAATAGAATGGACGCAACTTTGTAGCTTATTCATAAAAGTATGCCTATAAATCTACAGCTTTAACATAACCATGGACGTACTGATATCGCCACCAACTAAATAATTACATCACAATTAGAGATAACAACGATCTCGTTGCAATAATAGTGCCTTTTAGGTAAGGGTCAGGATTAATAAAATGTGATTCTTTTCATAGTTTAGATAATGATGCTTTTTAAGTGTGTTTTCATTTTCCAGAATCCATGGCTCTTCTGAGCCTTCTAGAAGTTACCTCCATTCTTTGTCATTCTTGACTACTCCCAGCTTATGTTTACTGTTCCTCACTTCACTGGCAAGCCAGCAATGATAAAGCACCATGAAGAGGAAGTTGATAATTCTTTTAGAAGCTCTGTGTTATTGCTAGCGAGTGTTCGTTATGATGGCAGGCGAGCAGCTTTTAAAGAGGAGATAAATATTTGATGGGCAGTAAAGTCCCCAATGCCTGTACTTATTCAGTAGGCCTAGGGTTCAACGATCAGCAGGGACCCCAAAACCACTGACCTGGACAATAGGCTTTATCCCCATCCCTTTTTACTAGCTCACACACTAGGGCCGTCTGCACCATCCCGAGTTTTCAAATTAGCGCGCTATTTCTGATCCGGCAAATTATCCCGATCTGAAAAATCTCGAGATAGTTGGCGGTGCAGACGCAATTATCGCGCTAGTTCGTAGGATTAATCTCGAGATTGCAATCCCAAGTCAACTCGGGTTTATTTGCAAAATAGCGCGCTATTTTACGAATTATCCCGCTAATTCGTCGGTGCAGACGCACTCGAGATTGGACTCGGGGTAATTTATTCATGACGTCAGTCCATAATGCAATTCGCGTTCCACTTCCGCCTTGGTCAAAACATAAACACGTGCGAAAGTCAACTTTATACATGCGAATAGCGTTCATATAAGCAACGATGGTGTCCCACCAGTGAATGGATTTTGGGAGAGACCAGACCGTAGGGGGAGGCGCTCATCGACGATGGTCATATTCAATAACAACACTGACAGCAGTGTTGTCTTATTCCTTCGAAAAATGTGAGCAAATAGCATTTCTTTCCTCCTTCTCTCCCTCTCTCTCTCTCTGTCGTTGCCTCCTACTCCGCCATCATATTTAACGAAGAATACATCACTTCTTCACTCGCTGAGCTGAGAGGATTGGGGGATTGTTGCATAACACCGGTTGAATTCGGCGAAAGTGCTAGTGAAAGGAGTACATTGCTTGCATATCGCGGGAAGTTATTCAAAAGCGCGGGCCGTTGAAACTCCAAGATCCGAAAGTGCGCATGCTCGTAATATCGGGCTTGTTGCCTCGCTCGAGCAGGAATCGCTCTTCGTGGGATGGTGCAGACGGGGTTTCTTGAATCTCGAGATTAATCGCGAAGAGGGCTGATCGGGCTAAAATCTCGAGATTGAGCAAACTCGGGATGGTGCAGACTCCTCTACTCACACTTTCTCTTCATTAATATACACTCTTTCTCTCTCTCTCTCTCTTATTGGATGTGGCAATTAGTCATGTTTGAACGTATGTTACAGTAAAAACTTGCCACTTGAAACACATTTCTTCAATATCGATCAAGAAGTACACATTGAAAAGATAAATAATAATACCAATAACAATAAAATTATCACTAACATAATGGTAATTATAACAATAATAATAATTAGATTTTAATTTGTCATAATAACACATTAGGTAGTCTGTCATCATTATCATTGTAAAAAATGACCGCTGCCAGTTTTTCGTTACGAAAAACTCGCGCCGAATCCTAGCATATAGGCGGAGGCCATGCATTGTAATCTTCCGAATCAGATGTATGCCTGTATGTTTCACATAACAGCATCAGACTCATCAGGGCAAAGACAAAAGCTGTGACCTCTGCCTAGATTCGAGGCTACTTCTCCTCATGTTGCATTGTTTGTTTTGTTTTTACATGATACCCAGTGCGTCCTTTAAAATTGATATATCCTGGGAGATTGTATCTATTCCTTTGTTGTGCATCCTTGAATAAAGTGATTTTCCAAAAAAGAACCACTGAAGTCAATCAGAAGGGAAACTTGAGCAAAGGGAAACTTGAGCAAAGTTAATCTTATATTTTCATCAACAGAATCTAAATTTCAATCAGTCTGATTCATTCATAACGACAGAGAGAGAAGGCTCAGAAAATGTGAAATACATTTTTAAAAGAGAAAAGAGGTGGCAAAGATACAACAAAAAGAGTAAAGATATCAAGTTGACACTATCTGGAGAGCAGACAGGGACTTAATTGACAAAAGGGAAAATCAAATAGAGAAGGAATGAGAAAACAGGAAAGAAAAAGAAATAGGAGGAATGTGAGAAAGAATAACATGTGGATAGAAAGCAGACTCACTCATCGTAGGAGGGCTGCAGGAATAGAAAAACTTTTTGGAAACACAGAAGGACAGGGAGAGCAAAGAGAGGGAGACAAAGGAGGGGTGACAAAAGAAGAAGGGAAGGGGACCCAATGAGGATCAGTATAACACCATGGGCGTGAAAACAGGAATAAAAGAGAAGGTTGAGATCCTAATTATGATAGCCTATGTAAACAGTGCAGGAAATAACATTGTAATAGAGTATTGTGGCTTGTAATAACCTCTCATTACCTCAGATTACCTCAGGGCCCCGTCTTACAAAGAGTTACAATCGTAACTCTATGGAAATCCATCAGTGTCATAATTTTTTATACAGAAAATGTGCACAATGTCCTTTGTAAACTAGGAGAAGCACAGTGAATTTTCAAGACAACGATGAATGCATGAATAGACCTATACATCATAGCTAGAAAATATTTTGAACAAACATGCATAATAGATGTTGACATTGCTGGCCGTCCATAGTCGCGATCGATCGGATCAATCGCAATTATTTGTAAGACGGGGCCCAGATCAGCTTTAACTCTCAAATCCATCTCTCATCATTGAATAGACTGCAAAAACACAATTCCTTCAAGGCTCGAATCCCTGCATTTCTCAGTATTCTTGTAAGAACTTGGGGTAAACCAATTTACCAAAATTAAAGGGGTTATCACAAAATGCTGTGGAAAAAAAAACTTTGATACGGTGCATAATAAAGGTTAGACCAATATCTCGATCTTATTGTCGTTGAAAAATATACCAATAATACTCTGTTTGTAGTAGACATGATATTGCATGTCTGAATGTATCTGCAATCATGAAAACGAATAGCCTCTAATCACTTTTCATAAGTTTTCAGTTTCAAATAGATAATCCTTCATCACTGTATGTTTTGCATACCAAGTCAAGTCGTGTGAGCACTGCTCTTATCAGGACCAGGGGAGTGTTTCATCAACATTTTCATCCGACAAGTTGTCAGATCTGACATCTTTCTCTGATGTTCATTGGCTGAGAGGTACTGATACTATGGTAACTGTCTGATAAAATGTGACTTGTCGGATAAAACGTCTGACAAGTCCTTTCATGAAACGCTCCCCAGGCGTAATCATAAAAATATAAATGCAAACCCTAAACTGGTTTAAGAACTGAATTTCCTTACTTATATTAAAGATTTCACATATTTGGTATTAGATTTAGAATGGACCAAAATATGATGGCAATAATTTATGGTTTCTCAATTTTGAAATCTAGCAGCTCTCCCAAAACTGGACATTCTTTCAGGTTTCTCAGATATCACTCTGTATCAAATATGAACATTATCTAATGTTGTGGCACTTGAATGTTAAAAGCATGATTGTTATTGATTAATTGGTCCTCCTGCAGCCAATTACACAGATCATCTGTTGGTCTATGAGGCGAGCAGCCCTAGCAGCCCAAGCTATTGATTTTTGTGTATGCATGATATTGGAACCACACATCATTGAAGCCTTCAAGGGAAAGAATGAAGTCAATCACTAGGCCAATCAATGACAAAGGCTTGCCTCCGGTCGGTCGGGATTGCTCATCAAAGAAACCCTGTGATAAGACCTTTTTGCTGCTGAGAACGAAATCAAGTCAGACGTAAGTCTATCTTTAGAAATATTTTGTTGTACCTGGGTGTCGTGCAAAATGGCTGAGACCTTTAACACCAAACAGATGAGCCAACTACCTCCAGACATGCAAAATCAAAACACATATCGGCCCATTCTTATACCATCAAGCTTCTAACTGAAATAAGAAGTGCAACAGAAATGTCTTTCAGGCTGACCTAAAAAAAATAAAACAAAAAATCATTGAAGATAATTGAAATCGATACCAGATGGACAGGCAGTAACTAGTTAATAATTTGATATTGCATGCCAAAAAATCTAAATCTCAAATATCAAGAAAGTGTTATATTTATTGAGGTTTATGTAAGATGTTATATATTATATTATTACTGAAGTGAGAGATACAATGCATGCTTGGTTTTGCTAGCTATCACATATAATAAATACAAGGCAGACATTTCTCTATATATTAAGAATTTATCATCGTATGCCTAAATTATTTGTTTAAATTCATGATCCATAACTTAAGGTGACAGCGGTGGGATCGATGGAGATATTACACTCCCTTTTTGTCATTTCTTTGTGTGACCTTCATTTGGAGTATGTTTTCTAGGGGTTTACTGTGCTGTTGGTATAGAGAGTAAGGTTTAGGCTTCCACAAGTACATGTAAAGACAGGAAATGGATTTTGAGGATACCCTACATCCTAAAGGTGATGTCAAGACGTTGTGTGGAAGAATGTGAGAGAAAACAGAAAGGAAAAATCAAGAGACTGTCACAAGAGAAAAGCAAACAGTTTTGATGTGAAATACAGAGAAAATTTCAGATATTACAAGGGATAAGGTAAGTATGAAAAAGATCTGATGAAAAAGATCTGATGAAACAGAAACATGGAAAGGGCAACGATATTAGCTTTACTGCCTTTCAACATTTAGAAATTCGATGCCTATGTAAACAGTGACCTTCCTCAGAACATCAATTATATACCATCCCCCATCCATGCAGGGCTCCAAAAATTTGAAGAACAATTTTATGCTGTAAATTGTTAAACAATATGGGTAAATATTTCAAGAGTGAGCTTACATTGCTTTCCAATAGCAAGGTTCACACAAGCAGCCAGGGGGAATGCTAGACTCTACTGCTGTACACAAATGTGACCTTATGTTTTTTTAAATACCCCTAAAGCATAAGGTAATCGTAAACCCTATTAACTATCTTGCATATTATCAGGGAATTACACATTACTACAAAAAGACAGAGCAATAAATATGGAGAAAAGACATCCAAATATTCCTTTTTCCCTGTTTGTGGTGTTTTTGACAACCCAAACACATCAAGTGTATCACCAGGAATAGCTACCCTTTGTATGTATTTTATGGTCATGAAGGTGTAAGGCAACACTGATACTGTTCAGTCACCCCAGCATAATAAATAAAGAAAGAAAGGCATTTGTTTTTTGGGAAGGTAATAGTTCTAAATAACATTTAAAGTTGATGCATGTGCACACAATTTCATTCCACTGTGTCATGTGATGTCAGGTTCAGGTCAATTATAAAACTATAACCTGATATATTTGAAACTCTTCTAGATGTTTGACTTTGAGATCTTGTGAATTAAATACTAAACTGTTCTGTGTGAACATGTCTAGAAACGTGTTTTCCTTGAGAGTAATGCCCAACCAAGACCTTGACCTCACAATTCATCAAGAATTATGCTGTGTTCACATGCTGTCTATCTAAGCAATGAAATAAGTCGTTTAGATGATAAATACAGTAGGCCTATATCACATGATAAGAAATAACACCTATTCTACAACTTTACAACTCTCTTATCATAACTATATTTTATGCAATTCATTCAACTTGTGAATTAGCTTTCAAGATGTATAAGTTTTGCAATGTTAGTTATTATGTCATTTACTTGAAAGCTGGAAAGTTCCAGCTGCGGCTATTTTTTTTTTCATGTGCGGCAGTTATGAAAGATGTTTGATCATCAATAAATAAAATTATTTTCATTGAACTGAATAGAAACTATTCATTTGAAATCAAGAAGGCGTTCTTACCATGACCTTCATGAAATTCAAAGAGCTTTAATAGCCATTCTTTATTCTCAATCTTACCAGTATGAATCCAGCCTAAAACCCGACATTCCAACTCTGATTTTTTTAATGGGAGAAGGGGGCTTACACGTGGCCCTTTGACTTTTAAAACCAGGATGTATATCTGTACACATACTCCTTGCATCATTAAAGAAAAACAATCTAACTTCCAAATGCTGAGCTGGTGAACTTGGATAGGCCTACTACGTGTATGTCAATATGAACAAACCCTAAGCTCCCAGATTCTAGGGATGAATACTGGGGATGACTGGTCTACACGCTGCCTGCACATTTCTCATTTTCCAGCACGCTTCCTCCTAGGTGCTAAGTTTGTAATATATCACACCTCTACCTCCTTGAATCACCAAGGCCCCTGCAACATTAAGCTTAGCAATTGATCGTGGGGATGATTTTTAGGAAGGATCATACACAGTAACCAATGCAATCAGTTGTAGAAATCAGCCCTACAATCGATCACTAACATTTATGCTACCAGGCCCAGATGTTGAATCTTACAGACAGATCCTGGCTTACTGATTTGTTTAGAATTCAATATCTCCTTAGCTGAGAAGCAGAAGGGGTTATGTCTGTGGTAATGAATAAAAACTTATGTCTTTCTAGTTCTGAACTGATGATACGACTTCTCACATTGCATAGGAGTATTCTGTTCAAGGAAATTGAATTTCATTCATGAACCATCCTCTTCACCTTCCTTGCATTCTCTCTCCTTCTTTCTAATTTTCTTGATTTTGTTTTTCTTTTGCTGTCGCAAGGTATGACTTGGCTTCCAAGAAGCAGAGTTATAATTGATTTATTATTAAGGGTTTATTTGATGACTAACACCGGAAGATGAGACCACGGGTCACGGGAATCATTTCAGACACCACTATTCTTCAATTCCAATTCTGAATCATCAATAATGAGTGCAATATTAGTACACATTAATGGGTCAAACAATTACAAGGTGAAAAATAATATCACGGAAATGGGCAGTGGACGTATAAACAAAAAGAAAATCGTGGTCTTATTCATACACATAATGCATTAAGAATTGTAAATAAATTATTTCATGTGTGCAATTCAATTCAAAATAGTTTGTTCAGGTAAAAAAATAATTAAATTGCACAAAAAAAATAATTAGCAGTATTTTTCAACTATGTAACAGCATTAAGCATAAGTATGGTTAGTTTTCCTTTTTATTGACTTGTTTTCTCCTCTTTTTTATTATCTTTTGCCAGCTCAAGCAACTGCAGTACCAATGAGAAATAAGGATATTTTACTCCATGATAAAAATGGGGCCTTTGGAAGCTAGTGATAGGTAATCTTGATTTTTAAAACAGATTAATTTAAGGATTTTATTTATTATTACTTTCATTTTAATTTTATGTAGAAATAGCATACTAGTATATCTCTGTATGGAAATATTGGGAATGAAAAATATCATTTATCATTATTTTTATTATTATCATTTTGTTTGGCATCACCTGTGTCTGGGAGGTGAAAGCGAACTGAATCGCTATGACCCATAGGTCTCTCCTCAAGAGCACTACTACACCGGGGTTTCCCCCTACTCTATTACGAATAGTGCAGTGGGTTCTAAACATGCAAAGGTGGTGAGTGTGCTAAATATTATAGAAGACTAGTTAACTTACATCTGCAATGCCTTCTGGGAGTGGTTCAAGAAGGTGATCTGATTCTGTTTTGGTACAAATAACAGCATCGGAGACCACAAGGCTCTGATTATCATTGCCTTCTTTTGCTGCAGATGACTGGAATTTTAAAAAAAATTATGAAACAAATATTGAAAACAATGCTGCAACACTGTAAAAGAAGCTCAAATGTAGTCAATCTCAACTCATACTACTGAAAGCTAAGGGCTACAAAGTATATTAAAATAATCAGTGGTGAAAACACTTATTTTTTATGCTGAAACATCACAAGTTTTCGCAATCAAAATTTACGAGATATTAGAAAATTTCAACGAAATAGTTCTGACAATATGCGGCAATAAAGAACTCTAACAGGCCCATAAATTCTATATCCAGGCATCTTTTACTCTTCGAATACAGCAAAAGATCCAATACTGTTTAAAATCCCATCAAACTGACTTTTTCAGATTCTCTTCTACTTGAGCTCTCGGAAAATTTTCACAAATCACAATTGAAATGATAATTAGATCAAATTGTCTTTGATTTCATTTCACAAGTAAATGACTGATATCGTATGGGCAGAAGAACTGAAGCAGTAATTATTGGCCACATATTTGTTTTAATCTGTTGCAGTTTATAATAATAATAATAATAATATATTTAAAAAGTAAACTGGTAAAGAGTTAAAATTTTACACTTACATATTGATATCATGGGATAATTCAGATAATATGTGTCAATTGGAACAAGGAAAGAAAAGCCTGAAAATTATTATCATATCACAATTCACATGGCTACTATTGAAAGCACCAAATTAATGTTATTCAGTCATAATGCCAATCGTATTGATATTCGTGATATCCTAAAATGGATCGGAGCCACAAATTGTTTGGTCATGCACCTCAGGAGCCATGTATTACTCATCAATTGGTGATTGCACATCAGCTCATTAACAAAAAATTATGAATTAAACGGACTTATTCAGGCCCTAAATACCCTATTACTTAAATATTCACACCACCCTGAACCAAATAAATTTCCTGTTGTTTCAAGCTACCGAGACTCTTCCATTCCTTGAAGCAGGATTAATATTCTGCTTGCATCACAAAAAAAATCAAATGTTCTTGGAATTTGCTCTCACACTATAAAAATCCCTGCAACTTTGGAGTAACATCTGCAATGTGAAAATACTTTTGAAAATTTGTGCACTTACTTAATCGCTGATATTTGTTTTTAGATGCTATGAGAATTATTATTGGAACAACACTAGCAAAATACAAGGTAATGATGTTAGCTCCCCTTCAGAAAATACCAGGTTATAAATTTTATGATTGGATACATGTAGGTGTGAAAGCATCTTGGTACTAATTTCAGTTTTGGTACACCCCCCCCCCCCTAGCAAAAAAGTGAATGTTGCAATTCAAATTCTATCATTATAGATTTTATTAATGTGATGTCCTAAACAGTTGTGAAGTGAAGTATATGAAATATTTTCTATATATATATTTATATTGCAATTTTAATTTTCAGAGTTCAAGAAATATTCAACACTACTATGCTTCTGTAGGATTGGCATGTTGAGTATTTGAGTATTTGCCATTTGAGTATTTAATTCACATCACTGTCCCTTTTCCAAAGCTTTGTCAAGGCTTAGTTTCAAGTGCTTTCAAACCGATCTGATCATAAAAATATGGCATAATTTCCTTCAGCAAGAAATTTATCCACATTGCGCTGCACTCAACCCAGGTGAGGTGAATGGATACCCGGCAGGATTAATTCCTTGAATGCATGGAGCGCTGAAAGGCAGCTCAAGCTAAAGCCGGGGTAATACTAATAATAACATCGCGCCTTGGAATAGAATATTTCTAGATAGATGGCGCCATATAAATGACTATCATTAAGACTTACCTCTGTAGTTTCTTCTGGGATGGTATCAAGGAGCTGATCAGATTCTGTTTTCTGACAAACCATGGTTTCTATCGTCTCTTTTCTTATCGCATCAGGGGGAGTACAATGAGACTGCTCACAGATATGGCGCATAGGTGAGGATGGCTTGTTTGGTGCTAGAATGATTAAACGATAAAAGGCCATTATGTGACAGCTACATGGAACAACATATCAGCTAGCATCTTGGCAGTTCATAGTTCTTTTCCCAGAATGCAATATGCTTATTTTGTATTCTCTTTCACTCCCAACCTACATCTATTTCCCAATAATATTTATTCTCTATTCATAACATATCGTCTGAAAACCAGCATATATTTTCCAAACATGCTGCCCCTTAATCATCCTCAGGAAAATGTGTAGCATATAACCAAAAAATTTAGAATATAATTTACATCCTACCAGTCTCAAGGTATTCATACCAAGGTATGAATTGGTACCAGCAGAAAGGAATCTCTTGATTACTCGGTACTATAATAGGTAGCCTTGTCAATGTTAGTGTTGTAAGTAAACTAAATGAAATTGATTATGATGCATTACATTGTGATGTTACATCTCTATAAGCATCATATTCAGAATCAGAAGTACTAAAATCAAATGTTGCTCCAACTGCCTTTATGCAGTTATTTGATCTTTATTAGTATCTATTTATTTCATATGGGCCAAGGGCAACAAAACTGTTCCCTGACCTTGTAACTCATGGGCAAGTCAGTATCACAAACCAAGTTCTTCATTTGTGAAATTTAAAAAATGATGCACGTTTTGATTCATCAAGGAAAATATAAAGAGATCTAATTCATTAATTGAATCTAGTCGACAGGGTTTACTCTCCAAGCCAAAAAAGTAAAAAGTAATCATATAACCATCAGAAAATAAGAATAAAGAAACACATCATTCATAGACTGGGGTACCTTTTGTTATTTTAATGCAAGGGCTTCTTGGATGGTTTTGTTCCAGAGTGACACTGCAGCTGGCCATCTTATCAATTAACTTCATACCAACTTGCAGCCAGATGCTGACATTGTCATGGATGAGGTAAGTCTCTGCTCAAAATGTGATCTGAAAAAAAAAATGAAATTCATGAAACCTTACCCCCAACAATTAAAGGTACCGTAAAAGAAAGTAGTTGCAGCAAACAATTATTTCATGAGAAAGTCATTTAAATAATGGTTAATTGTCAAAATATTATCATACATCTAGATCTGGTACATTAAATTCATCTTTGTAAAATCATGAAAACTTCACTCAAAATTGATAATTCTGATGATCACTAACACAGAATAGCATATATGTGGGTCAGGATACTGTATTAATATTGCTTCGAAAAATACCCAACATTTGATGGAATTCTGTGCTTATTTTGTTCATTTCTCATCAAGTACACATTTTCTTCCAGAGCTATGTAGCACATATTTTTTATTTATACAAACACTTTGATGGTAATTTCATTGGATTCTGTTTGAACTCATTTTTAGATCATTGCCACAACTGGTATTTATCTTTAAACTGAATTTCATGTCTTCATCTTCTGAATGCTCTTCAAGATCTTGTTTAATATGTATTTCTCTTTCAGTCGCCTCTCTTCTTCTCAGTATTTGTACTTCTTTGACATTCCCCCCCCCCCCCCCCCCCGCCTTCCCCTCTCCTTAATTCATATTCCACATCTTTCATTCCCTAGTTTTATGCTTGTTTTGTTTTAAAACATGTTTTCAAAAAAATAAAAGCAATTTATCATAACCATACCCCAATCATCTCTTCCTCATACATTTATCTCTACAACTATATACTCTGTCTATATCGATCTCCCTCACTATCTAACCATCTTTTTGTCTTCTCCAGTGCCATGAAACAATAATCAGACTCCACATGCATTTTTTTTTTCAAGGATCAAGCTCAGGCATTCAAAATGTGCACAATGCATGAATACAAATTCAGAGTTCTCTCTTTAAAGTTTAAAGAGATGTATTTAATGAAATATAAGGCTTGTGTGAGCTGTATCCACAAGCAGTATTCCATCCATATTTGGGTTCACCCTGCTGTGCCACTTGCAATCATTGACTCATTGGCATTTCTTGGAAGATAGTTTCTCAATCTAAACATTTTAATGTTGATCTTTTATTTTTTTTAATCATGAAAGTTTTTTTAATGTTTTTTTAAAGAAAGGGTCTAGCCCCCTTTGCAGAAAGAGGTTTGAATGAAATTGCATTGAATTGAATAAAAATACCCTCAACATGCAGTCAAGGCTCTCTCTCTCTCTCTCTTCTCTTTTCCTCTTGTCCTCTCTTCCCTTCTCTTCTCTCTTTTTTTTAAGTGAACATGTTAAATACAATGATTCATTTGCCCTTCATTTCTTACTGACATACAAAGAAAACAATCAACATCAACTGTATATATTCCCTGCAATGTGTATATATATATATTCTGTTTCTCTCTCTTTCCCTCAAATCTTCTGAAATATGACTCCCAGTCAACCCTGGCATCATGAACCAGTGAAGAAGCTGATGATGGATCTGTTTATCCACTGTTTGCATAATATAATTGCCAATAAATCACTTTCCATTGCAAGGCATACATCACAGGAGAGCAGTTCATGAAACAGAAAAGTCAGTCATCTGTTATAGGCTACTGAAATATCTGCATCTGACTGGTGCAGAACAAATTAGTCTGTGAAACATTTTGGATGAGATGCTTCGTGAAACACTCCCATGTTCTCTCCAAGCAGTAAAATGCCAATTCGTCCACTCACCACATGGTCCACCATCATTTAGTCTAATGCCAGTCCATCCATAAACATTTCGTCTGACAATCATTTGGTCCAATAACCATTTGGTCCAATCATCACTTCGTCTAAATAATCACAATTTCGTCTATTACCATTTCGTGTAATAACCAGTTGGTCTAATACCCCTTTTCTTCTCATTCATTTCGCACAATTAACACTTTAGTATAATTAGACCAAAAGGTTTAGAGACTAAATGGCTATTAGGCCAACTGATTATTAGACGGAATGGCATTAGACTAAATGAAAGTAGACCATGTGGTGAGAAGACAAACTGATGATAGACCAAATGATGGTAGACGAGTTGGCAATTGGAAGAATTGGCATTAGACGAATTGTAAATAAACCCTCCAAGCTTCTCTAGACCATGAGCAACATGTGAAGTTGGTTTTAAAGTATTCTGACTAATTAGCATTCTTTCAGCATTTATGAACAGATCAGATAATCTTCAATTCTAAACTTCATTATACAGACATTCATGAGGGTAACATTGGTTCAGAAATGTATAAAATATTAGAATTTATTCCAAAAAGCAAAAAATCAGGAATAAATGGAAATGAGAGTGTGACAATATTTTTTTCACTTTTGTTACTGAATCTTAGACCTTAGCCTACTGGAACCTGGTGATCCCTGTAAAAAAAGTTTATGGGAAATAGAGAATTCAGCAATCACTACTGTGAACAGGTTAAAGATCTTGATTTTTAATGGAAATTACGTACAAATATGCCCAAAAATAGACTGTACAATGTCATAAATTCCGCCCATGTCTATTGAGGTACTAAGTCAAGTAGATCATTATAATATAAGCAAAATTTCACACATGTTAATTCAAGCTGTGATTCACATAAATTATGTTATATTTTTTGCTACCTCAACGAGTTATTCAACCATTAATATATCAAATCTGTTCCCACATAGGAAGGTGCAATCAAAATAACATTAGAATCAAGACACACACCATCTACTACCAAATTCTTTTAGTCTTCTGATATCTAGTTCAATAACATATTAAACAATATTATCTGAACATCATCAAATCTGTGAATTATTGATTTGACAATTTATCTGCAGGTCTCTGTCTCAGCTCTGAACTTCCTTAGCCATCTGAAATTTCAAAAACATTATTGAGAAAGCTAATAGGCCTATAGGCTGTAGACAGTGTTATCTATGTTTTAAAATTAAAGGAGAATGAAACCCTTGAAACCAGCTGAATCCATATCAAAGAGAAAAATCAAAGAAACATATTGTTGAAAGTTTGAGGAAGATTGAATGAATAATAAGAAAGTTATGAGCATTTGAATATTGAGATCACTAATACCATGTAGATCCTCCTGTTGGCAATGCGACCAAGATCTGTGATGTCACACACGTACAACTCCGTCATTACTTTAGTACTTATTTCACTTATATTCTCACTTTTATAGAGTCTATCACAAGGTGAGGTGTTCGCTTTATGAGAGGACAAGTACAGAGGTTTCACAACAACATTATATCATTGATGAATCGTTTGTCTTAGAATGAGCAAAAAGAGATGTTTTGGTGTATATTTTCAGTGTCCAAAAGGGGAGAGTTGTTCATCTGTGACATCATAGATCTTGGTCGCATTGCCAAAGGGAGGATCTCCATAGCATTAGTGATCTCGACATTCAAATGCTCATAACTCTTCTATTTCTAGTCCTATTTTACTCAAACTTCTGTTGATCTTATTCTTTGATTTTTCTGCTTTCACAAAAGCTAACTTGCTCCAAGAGTTTCATTCTCCTTTAAAGATAAAGAATCATCATAAGAATATAATGCAATAAGTAGCATATAGGCCTATAGTCTGTTGATTTACTTATTTCAAGAACAATCAAATTTTACAATCAATTATATCTTCTTATTTTGCAGACCAAGAACAGATAATATGAAACCCAAACTGAACTAAATCTTCTCAAATCATTTTGGTATCAAGTCATGAGAAAGAAACAGTAGGTCAATTTATGCAGACTGCACTGATCACACAATGAGATTTGAAATCAATAATTATTTTGGGTATATGTGCATGCACACCCTCAATGTGTTTCTTACTTTCTTTCTTTAGGACCCACATAATAATACATCAAGCCAGCAAAACAAAACAAACAGCTTTCATCTAACAGAATATGAGGAAATGAAGCATGAAATGAAAATAAAATTGATAACTCCTGAAGTTAATCTATGACTTGTTCGTAAACTTTCTCAGTAATTTCTGCACTACAGCGCTATTTAGGCCTATATATTCCCACATCAGCAGATGGTTCAAGTACAGACACACATGGAAACAACAGCAGCATCACAGTAGCTAAAAAGGGAGAATGGGTAAAGAGAAATCATGCATATTGCATAAATCCATCAAAGAGCAATCGAGAATCCCTCACCCCAAGTGGCCCGAGCTCCTGCCAGCCAAATCGATCCATGCACCGCGATGGTCCCCACGGGGGACTTTCCCGGGCGTAAAGTCTACCAAGCCAGGTACGTGCTCACCTGATTCTCCTCCTACCTCCAGGTTTATTCCACTGGATACCCGATCTCGTACAAAATACACGGATGCAGACGACACATGCTCAAATATTGGTCCACGCAGATGTTTTATCGATTAGTAACATATAAAAAGACTACCATGTAATATCAAAACCATCTGCAGATGAAAAAGTACAAGTCCAAACTGAGAAACACGAAATCACATGTTAATGATTATGCAGGCGCGGCGTAGAGCGTTACGATGGTATAATTTGGCAACTTGCGGGTCAACTTGAACCGAAAATAAGCACCTGATCAGCAGTCCTCCCAGCGAACACTGCTATTCTGCCACTCGCATCATCACCGTTAGTTACCTACTAGCAATGAAATGTACTGGCTTGTTTCGAAGTGTTTTGAATGCGACACTTGGATTCTTGGAATATGTTTCATATTTATTTCGTTTTGCGTATTCGGGGGTAAAATATGACTTTCGTTATGATAAATATACAGGGGCCGCGGAAGCGGGGGGGGGGGGGCTTCAGCCACCCCCCCACACTTTTTTCCAAACAAAAAAACAAAAACGTAAAAATGACCATATGGTTGTGATTTTTTGCATGGTCAGCCCCCCCCCCCTTTAAAACCGTTCCGCGGCCCCTGATATATGAACACTGTCCCTTATTCATTTTATGCCTATTTTTAGTTTTTATCATGCATGGAGCTATTAAACATGGTTTTATGAATACAGTTTTCAAGATTTCTCTTGCCCCTTACATAAAACAAATTTCAAATACTTAAGGCAGAATAGGCGCTCTAATTAATACTTGATACTAACATGCATACTAATAACCATTCGAGGTAATTAAAGGTCAAGTCCACCCCAGAAAAATGTTGATTTGAATAAACAGAGAAAAATCATACTAGCAGTTTCGCTTATTTTTTCACAAATCAGTGATATGCACAACTCAGTGGCATGCAAATGAATCAGTCTATGATGTCCCTCACTCACTATTTCTTTTGTTTTTATTGTTTGAATTATACAATATTTAATTTTTTACAAATTTTACAATAAGGACCAACTTCCAAATGTTCAGGGAGGAATTTGTTTCACTTGACAATGGAAACAAAATTATAATATTTCATATAATAAAATACAAAAGAAATAGTGAGTGGGTGACGTCATCAGTCTCCTCATTTGCACACCAACCAGGATGTGCATCTAACTGTTTTGTGAAAGTAAGCGATACTTAAAATGTCATAACTTTCATATTTTACATCCGATTTTGATGAAATTTTCAGTGTTATGCTTGTTGGATTTATCTCTTTTATTCAAATCAACTTTTTGTTGGGATGGCTTGTCGTTTAATGGAAATCAGCTAGCCCATAAAAAATTGGAATCATCAAGCAGCAAACAAAACAGAAAAATTACGGCCCAGAGCTTTAGTGTGACTTTGAAATATCAAATCCTCCCAAACAGGAAGTTTATTATGACATATGCATAACGCTGAAAGGATCATCAAAATTATGTAAAATATGAAAGCTAGGATGACAATTTAAAGTTAGGCTTATTCTCATATAAGCCCATAAATGACGTGGTACTTTGCAAATGGGATAGTTGCTGGTGTCACAACTCTAAATTACAGGGATTTAAAATAAGTCCAGATGGACTGTAGCTAGGGACCAATCGATTTCTGAATTTAGTTTTAATCCTAACGACTTAAATTTAAATCTCAAATGATTTAAATTTAAATCTTTCGAGATTTAAAAATGAATCTTAAGGATTCAAACTAAATCCGGAATTCGATTGGTCCCTAACTACAGTCCATGTGGACTTGTTTTAAATCCCTGTAATTTAGAGTACATTAGGCATATTTTGTATGTATTTCAATTTCAGCAGATCTGACTAAAAATTATATTCATCAAATCACAATAACTACCACAATGGCAATTACATATTTTCAGAGAGGGATCACATATTGTGCAACCTTGACATTGAAAGGTGCAACTCTGATCCCACTATGGGGTGTTATTGTAAGATGTCAAGAAATAAGCAATATCTACGACCAAAATGACAATTTTGTTTCCATGCATGGTTTGGTTTGAGCGCGGAACAGGAGACAATAGAGACGGAGAGATGTAGATACTGTAGATAGATAGATAGATAGATAGATAGATAGATAGATAGATAGATAGATAGATAGATAGATAGATAGATAGATAGATAGATAGATAGATAGATAGATAGATAGATAGATAGATAGATAGATAGATAGATAGATAGATAGATAGATAGATAGATAGATAGATAGATATAGATAGATAGATAGATAGATAGATAGATAGATAGATAGATAGATAGATAGATAGATAGATAGATAGATAGATAGATAGATAGATAGATAGATAGATAGATAGATAGATAGATAGATAGATAGATAGATAGATAGATAGATAGATAGATAGATAAATAATTTTCGTTTCACATGAAAATGAGATAAACTATTTCATAAAATTCATAATAATGAAATGAAAAAGAAATAGTGATTGGGTAACGTCATCACTCCCTCATTTGCATACCGACCAGGATGTGTTTTCTGAAACTAAGTGTAACTTGAAAAATGTCATAGGCCTATTTTCTTATTCTATATCCGATTTTGATCACATTTTCAGCGTTATGCTTGTTGGATTTTTTCCCCTTGTTTGGGTGGACTTGTCTGATTTCACATTTTTCGCGTATTGATGATGGCGCTGTTTTATTCGTTGTTCAAAACAAAAATGAACCAATCCATTTTACACCCTGGTTTTGATTGGGGTCATTCCTATGGCTGTTTGTTGGGCCATCATGATCCGATTCGTGTCAAATATAGCTTTGGGAGGTTTGCCAGAGCGCTTTAGATATGTGGCCATGAAAATGCTGGAATGCATTAAAACTATGTCACCCCCTTGACCTATTTTTTATTCAATTCAACTCGTTTGTTCTTTTCCATGAAAAAAAATCAAAATATGTACATTCGTGATATAAACAGCTGAAATACACATGTATATACAATAAATATAAAAAAAATGCATGAATATAGCAAATTAAAAAGTAAATAAATGGAAAAAGAAACGCCTGTAGGAAGCTTTTTTTTTTAAAGCATGTAAATGACAGTTGACGCGTGATCTGAAACCAATCCATATTTTTATCCTAGGACGATTAGGCTTAATCCCCGGGCAATCTTTTTGGTTGTGAAGATCAGTAATTTTGTGTTAAATGAATAATGGCAACCTGAACCAAAGATAATAAATTGCGCACACCACATGCATGCAGGTTATTGAATTTCTAAAGGTAAAAGGTAAATCACTTTTTCCAGCTAATCATTGATAGAAAAAAAATTGCCTATCATTATAGTATATAGGCGTATAGCGCTTAATACAATGTTTCTAAGCGCTGCACACCCCAGCTTTAGCATGGCTACCCTGATCGGACACTCGAGCATTTTAGGAATTTCTTCCTACAGGGTATCCATTTACTACACCTACCTGGGTGGAGAGCAGCAAATGTAGATAAACGCCTTACCAAAGGACGCGAGTGCTGTGGTGGAATTCGAACCTCAGACGTTGTGGTGAAAGTCAGGACACACAAGACTTAACCACTGAGCCGCAACACCTCTATACATTTAGATTAGATTTATTTATTTCCGTTCAACAACTTAATATAATCGAAGTAACAGTACATGTTCGATATAATTTGATTTGATTTATTCATTTCCACATTCCAATAACAAAAGTATATACAAGTGTAATAATTTAACATAAGCAAATGACATAAAGAGTGACATATGCATACATACATTCTAACAATCTACTTGAAATATATCTATACCTGATAAATTTCTTTTCTTCTAAATTATTAAAACAAGAAGCAGGAAACAAAATATATACATATATATATATATATACATATATCGACATAATACATTTTGGAATGTGGGAGACCTCCATCTTCAGCTTAGAGCTTGAAATTGATAAAGGCCTCGAAAGGAAAGGGGAAGGAAAACCAGACACACAGTGCAATAATGCAAACATTTCAAAGACATTTCATGACAGATATTGAAGATGAATTAACTGAACTTACCAAGGAAAGCATCATAATATTCCAAGGCATATTAGGAGTGTGTTTTGAGGCTCTATGGTCCCATGTCTCCTTATTGTTTCACTGGCAATCAATGCCGAACGCATTGTGGTTTGTACCTTTTGTTTGTATACCTTTGTTATTCTTTTTCAACATAAACAATTGCTATATATGAAAAACAAACCTGGACCTTGTCAAGGACAATATCGATCGTTATGATGGATACATGCTGCCAAAACGCGCTCCCTATATCTACTGAAGTTGTAGGGATGCGGTCAATCTTAAATGAAATCACATGATTCACATCGAAACCTCACCGTAAAATTTAGGGCTAAATCAAGGTTTATTGATAATGGGTGACCACACTGAGTATAAATACGAAATTACATTTTTGGCTGGTGTACATAATTCGAAATTCGAGGGGAACGCATAACTGTATAACCATACAGGTAGACCTAGAGAGTTTTACTACAAGATGTGGAGAGAGGAATCGGGATAAGATGGCGCTGTTCTTAAAATGCAACTAACAGTATTCATCTAGTCGCCGTTCGCGCATGCAACGTAGCTCCTCGACATGGAATACTGGAGGTACTCCAGACAGAAAATAATATGATTTGAACGGATAATGAAAAATCAGACAAATAAAACACGGGAAAAAAGATATTTTATAGTTTTGCAATATTTCGGTGAAACAGTTCTATGCATGTCATCATTAATAAGTTTTGAGCAAACTGAAGATGTCATGTATTTTTCTTATATATGAAATTATATTTATTCATATTCTTTTCTCCAAAAATGAAAAACATCGATTGACTCATGATTTAATGAGTAAGATGACCAAGGCTGAAATAGTTACAAAGGAGACATATCACACACACACATGTATGTAAATATGAAATAATAATGATGTCATAACATAAGAAATGGTAAAGTGTGATATGACATCATCAGCCCACCTGTAGCATATTTATGACGGCGTTCATATAACATTAAAAATACATATATTGCTAACATTAAAATTCCAATAACTTCGTTATGTAATCAGATGTTGATGAAATCTTTAGAGTTTTGCTTTGTGAATTTTTACTCTTTTCATTTAGATATATTTTCAACCATAGTAACCCCTTTGACTAGATAAATATAAGTGACCGCAGTGTGAATACAATGTGGATTTGGTGTGATGCGTGTATCACATATAGTAATGACACATAATTGTAATACATACAATGAAACGGTACGCACTATATGCGATCTAACTTTTCAATTGTTTGATAAGGACTGTTTGATAAAGTGAGTATAATGTCAGTGTGATCACGGTGTGTTAACGACAAACACAATGAATCTGTTCACATAGTAAGAAACTTTCAACTCTATGATATCCATTTTGTCCCACTGTGTTCTCACACAGTGTCCACACTGAGATAAAAATAGCCACAGTTTGACATTCATTCAGCACAGTGTGTTCGTATAATTCCACACAGGGACCACATCGTGAAGAATTAAGATAGCCACAGTGTGCCATTCGTTCAGCACATGTGTATAGTTACACACAGTGACCACACCGTGAAGATAATAGCCACAGTGTTTCATTCATCCAGCACAGTGTGTTTATGAAGTTCCACACAGTGATCACACCGTGAAGAAGACAGCCACAGTGGGTCATTCGTTCAGCACAGTGTGTTCATATAGTTACACACAGGGATCGACCACACCATGAAGAAGATAGCCACACTGTGTAATTCGTTCAGCATATAGTGTTTATGTAGTTCCACACAGTGACCACACCGTGAAGAAGATAGCCACAGTGGATCATTCGTTCAGCACAGTGTGTTTATACACAGTGACCACACTGATATGAATATACCCACAGTGTGATATTTGTTCAGCACAGTGTGTTCATATAGTTCCACACAGTGACCACACCATGATGAAAATTGGCACTACGTGGCAATTCTTAAAGGTCCACCCCAGGAAAATGCTGACTTGAATAAATAGAGAAAAATCAAACTAGCATAGTGCTGAAAATTTCATCAAAATCGGATGTAAAATAAGAAAGTTATGACATTTTAAAGTTTCGCTTATTTTTCACAAAACAGTGGTATGCACAACTAGGTGACTCAGTCGATGATGTCCATCACTCACTATTTCTTTTGTTTTTTATTGTTTGAATTATACAATATTTCATTTTTTTATAGATTTGACAATAAGGACCAACTTGACTGAACCATACAGCATTAAAAAATGCTAATTCCACATGTTCAGGGAGGAATTAATCATTGTTTAACTTGACAATGTGGAGAAAATCATATTATTTCGTATAATAATATACAAAAGAAATAGTGACTGGGTGACGTCATAGTCTCCTCATTTGCATACCAGCCAGGATGTGCATATAGCTGTTCTGTGAAATTAAGCGAAACTTTAAAATGTCATAACTTTCTTATTTTACATCCGATTTTGATGAAATTTTGCAGTGTTTTGCTTGTTGGATTTTTCTCTTATTATTCAAATCAACTTTTTGTTGAGGTGGACTTGTCCTTTAAACACAGTGTGATCAAAGTGTATTGACTTGTTTAGCATATTTTACTCAAATTTGCATTGAAGTCTATTCCATATTCTGAGGGAAAACGTACTATTAGACATTCTTGTTTTAATGGATAATTAATTGAAGGAATTAATCTTCCGACAAATAGTGTATTATCTTTTATCCCATCTTACATTTTATGGTAATAATAAGTGTGATACTTAAACAACTATTAAACAACAATCGATAAATTAAATATAGGCCTGTAAATCTGATTCGCACACACTTAAGTGTTAAGAAGCGGCCCACAATGTCAGAAAAAACACATAGAAACATAGTTTGGCAACACTGTGTTTCACACTGTGTGCACATTCCACTACAATAAATTGGAACACATTTTCACGATGTAGCACACACTTTGGTACACATTGGGTGAAGTTTATTAATACTAACACACAGTGACATTCACAGTGAATGAAGTATCATTTAAAGTGATAAAAAAACAATATCATTTTAACGGTGTGTTCACATTCCATACACCATGTGTTTTATTCATAGTGTTGACACACTCTATACCACAGTGTGAAACTGATTCAATTAATTCACAGTAAAAGGGATATGAACACGGTATTGTCATACTGTGCAAAAACCCTTACGTCCGTCGACCCATTCCAGGCACGGATAAAGCCTTTTAGCAAAGAGTAGTTTATTTAAATCACTCTCGTCTCAAAGTGTACATAAATCATAAATCAAAATGCTTATAAATCCTGAGGTTTCATTTATCTAGAAAAGAGTACCAGAAAAAAAGAGAATACTATCGCTCCCATATAACATTCCATTTTCGTTTGTGAAGATAAATGATCATAACTATGAGCTCAACCAAACTTTCCAATAAAAATTGCGAACGAATGTTGATACAATCACAATATGGTATTAAATCATGGAAAAAGTGGTCAACCAGAAATAGGCATCCAATATTGCCCCTCCCTCTAAATAATAATAAAAAAGTCTTATTTACCCCCCCCCCCTTCCCCCTCATGTAGTTTGCTGGAGTACAATACACAAATTTGGAACATTGATGAATTCTTGGCATGATAAATAGAAATCCTATCCGAACATTCCGCAATAGAATTCATACTACTGCACTCTCAAAACAAACAAAATAATGATTGATTAATTTTTTTTTACATTGACGTATTACTTTTTTTTACAGATTAAGAATTTCCTCTGTCTTTTTTGTTCAGCATTAATAATGAGTCGGCTTCCTTGTAATCCTATAATCAATAATTTATGCTTCTTTTTTTCACTCAGAAACAAAACAAAAAAGACGTCACTTTTGATATTTTCGAATTCTATTCAATTCAATTCTTTATTCCATTTTCATTCAAAACATAATACAAAGTAATATAAAGTAATACAAATCAAATACAATTTTACACGCGAGTATTCTTACTTCGTAAAACAACAAAACAGTAAAATATTGAGCATAAATGGAAATGAGGGGGGTCCACTAAAAAGCAAAGCTCAATATTAATTTTTTTTTTTTTACGAAGTAAGAATACTCGTCTGTAAAATTGTATTTGATTTGTATTACTTTATATTACTTTGTATTATGTTTTGAATGGAAATGGAATAAAGAATTGAATTGAATTGAATTCTATGTTTATACTTACACTTCCCATCCTCCGCCCCCCCCCCCCCCCCCCCCCTTCCTCCAAAAATTATCCACTATCAAGAGAAAAGGGAAAGAAAGGAAAATCATAATATAATACATAATACGTATATCACCAAGTTATATTAGAATTTGGGAATATCATGCAATGATACTGAAATGTCATTTGGGGGATCAATCGATCGATCGATCGATCGCGACTATTTAGAAAAATTTCCTGTATACCATTTTTGCCCCCCCCCCCTCAATTGTTCTCATTGTTCCATTGAATGCTAATAATTTGTTGGCCCTTACATAACATTTCATGAGAACTATATTTAATTTGCTAATTACACCTTCAAATAATATCCATATTTTCTGCATGGGTTGAACGTACTACGATTTAGACTACGTGTCATCATGATTTCGACTCTAAACTGAACCGGATATTATTTTCTTAGGCGCGTCGGATTGGATTAATCGACATTGCAAATGATATCCTGACTTAGATTAAAAGCTATGATGGTGTAGAAACATGACTCTTGTAAAATGACATGATTTGTAATCACTTCAAAATCAGTATTTCCACACCTCTATCCTGCATGTCTTTCATACAGGCCGCAGACGATATAGGCTAATTATCGCCTTCCATCAATTACTATTTTAACATGATTAAGAATAACATTATTTTTTCGCTCATTATGCAGCTTAGTTTTCGTTTCTCTGCACTCTTAAATCCGATTCAGCACTATTACGCTTCTTAAAATATTTTCATAATTGTACGAATTTGAAGAAGATAAAATATATCAATCATTTATCGATCATTATCTTTATAACCCGTTTTTATTTAGAGTATATTGACTCAAAGAAACTACAGGTAAAGAATATTTTTCAAGGGAAATTGTTTTTAGAATGCCTGTAAGTTATAAACGCATTGCATAGTATTATTGATATTTGGATACTCTTACTTTTAACTGATGTTTACGTTTTTAATGATATTTTTGTTCATTCCTCAACACAATCACATCCATACCACGCATGAATTCACATTCATGGTAAATTTCAGGGCTTGGGGCGGTAAACGGCACTAGCTGTAAAAAAAAATATTTGAAAAATTATGAAAATTCTTCTTCTTCTTCTTGTTTTTGTTGTTATCATCATCATCATCATTATTATCATTCTATGTCTTCTCCTTCTTCTTCTTCTCCTTCTACCCTTCCCTCGCCCTATCACATTCTTTCTTTTCTTTCCCACATCTTTTAAAAACCAACGTGGGGGCCTATTCCTCTTCTTTGTTCTTTCTGATAATCCTTTTCTATTTTTTTCTAATCATTTCTATACTTTGTCATATCTCCAGTATTGGTAACGCCGTTTACAATATAATTTTGAATTTTGTAGCATTCTTCTATTTGAAAGCGACGAATAGAATATGAGCCTATACGGGCCTATACGGTATAACTCATGGAGTGTAAAACATGTCACCCCGCAAATCTGGATCGTTTCCAAGAATAATATATCAATTTCTGTCGATATTTTGTTGGTCAACATCAATGTGAGTTGCACAGTTTATGTTAATCTACATTAGTTTTGGAGAGAGAAAATACTTCATAAAGGTAATAACAGGAAATGGATGCGAGAGGACTGAATTTATCGATATCAATGCAAATGCTGATATCATGGATATAGTATCATTCTTAAATAAAGTTGCATTTCTATATTATTATGCCTCTTGTCATGGCCGCCATTCATCTAAACCTTTATTGACAACAGCCAATAATTGTCGTTATCCATAATGTCATATAAAGGTCACTATTTACGATTCAAATTGAGTGCATGATTAAAGTTGTAATCACTATTGATGAAATGTCAAATGCATGTTATTCATAATTTATGGTAATACCCCAAATCATGGATCGCTATTCATAATCCTAGAATCATCGTAATAAAGTGCCATTGTTATCTCAATACGGACTATTCTTATTACACTAATGTATTGAGCTGAGGAAAAGTGACTCCACAGAGGGGATGGGGTGAGGAGCACTAATTACAAGTTTGCACCCCTCCCGGAAAGAAAGAAAAGTCATGAGGGGCAAAGAGGGAGAGAGATGAGGAGAAAGAAAGGAAGGAAGGAAGGAAGAAAGAAAAGTCATGAGGAGCAAAGAGAGAGAGATAAGAAAGAAAGAAAGAAAGAAAGAAAGAAAGAAAGAAAGAAAGAAAGAAAGAAAGAAAGAAAGAAAGAAAGAAAGAAAGAAAGAAAGAAAGAAAGAAAGAAAGAAAGAAAGAAAGAAAGAAAGAAAGAAAGGAAGGAAGGAAGGAAGGAAGGAAGGAAGGAAGGAAGGAAGGAAGGAAGGAAGGAAGGAAGGAAGGAAGGAAAGAAAGAAAGAAAGAAAGAAAGAAAGAAAGAAAGAAAGAAAGAAAGAAAGAAGGAAGGAAGGAAGGAAGGGAGGAAGGAAAGAAAGAAAGAAAGAAAGAAAGAAAGAAAGAAAGAAAGAAAGAAAGAAAGAAAGAAAGAAAGAAAGAAAGAAAGAAAGAAAGAAAGAAAGAAAGAAAGAAAGAAAGAAAGAAAGAAAGAAAGAAAGAAA
Organism: Lytechinus pictus; assembly: GCF_037042905.1. Lineage (NCBI taxonomy): Eukaryota > Metazoa > Echinodermata > Echinoidea > Temnopleuroida > Toxopneustidae > Lytechinus > Lytechinus pictus. The sequence continues at coordinate 28,423,755 of NC_087254.1, forward strand.
GAAAGAAAGAAAGAAAGAAAGAAAGAAAGAAAGAAAGAAAGAAAGAAAGAAAGAAAGAAAGAAAGAAAGAAAGAAAGAAAGAAAGAAAGAAAGAAAGAAAGAAAGAAAGAGAGGGGGAGAGAGTGTGAAAGATGGGCTAGGGACTTGGTATGAGAAGAAAAAGCGAGGTATAACATACAGCTGAAAAGAAAGGGAGACAGAGAGGCCAAGAAAATGATACAAAAGATGGAAAACTATGAATATTGTGTCATTATCTACATCTCTGCAGTACGAAGAGATTAAAGCAAAATGGAATCATTTACCCTCTGAGGAATTAAAAGAAATGTTGAATTAAAATGGACATGATGGCAGCAGTAAAGTGGGATGATAGACTTCCTGTATGTTTATGAATCATTAATCTCAATTCAATAAAATCAGTTTGGTCAACATATTTGACAGTACATGGATGCTATATACGCACTGAAGCCAAAGACCGATCAATATCCTAAAATTGACATAAAGACACATATTTATTAATTTTCTTTTTATGACCTTATCTTTGAGCAGCTCCCCCATGTCATTCGTTAATGCTTCATGTATTTCCATATATTCCCTATTCCGCTGTTTAAAATGGTTCATGATAGTTGAAACAGAAATGTCTAAATGCTAAAAGCGTGGACGGAGTGACGTATCTGATCATCCATTGAATACACACCTAAATCATTTTCACTTTTATAGCATTCTATAGATTAGATGCCACGTGACATACGAGGTGTGCTCGTACGTGAGGTAAGAAAATCACATCAGGGGGGCAGTTTCACATAAAGACTCACCACTAGTGTAAATTTCCCATTATTTTAACTTGCATATTGAACCCTTGAATGTGATTAGCTGCTTGAGCCCTGTTACCACGGTAGTTGCCATATAATTGCAAAGTTTAAATGTAATAGACTGGGCTATTACGACGCCTGATTCAGCCCCCCCCCCCCCCTATATGATCTCGGTCGTCGATCGCGATTTGCTCTAATAACTAAATGACGACCCTAAATGCTATTTTGGGGCTCACAAACACTTTATAGGAATCTGATCGAATATATTTTTTTTTAAATCACCATCACATTTTACTTTCTTACGTATTTTTCTTGTTTTCTAAATTTCTTATGTAGTATTTCTCTATTTTTTTTCGACTCAATGGAAATTGTCAGGGACTCTGTTTTGACCATAATGCAAAATGAAATTAATTTAATCAGTAAACGGAAAAAATGATACAATTATGAATTTTGGCTAGAAGCACTATATTTGCATTGGATTTGCACACAGATTCACGTGTTTGTTTGCTTTGGGGTTGTTTTTTTTTTCAATTTTGGGTCTGCATGCACTAACGAAATATTGCGTAGTTTTGGAACTGCGTGCCTGGGGTCGCATTTTTGGTCTAAAATCTTGCGAGAGACTTAAAAGTAAAAAGTCAGAGAACGATGCGGTCATATACTAGGGGCTAAATCAGCCCCTCCCCCCGTCTTATTAGGGTTATACTGAGAATTCTGAAAGTCCCATTTTCTTGGATGGATTTTCACCAAATCCTCATTATATAGGCCTATGTTACTTCAATTCTCTAATTGATGGTCAGAATGAACTTCCCTCTTTAATTAATTTCAGACTTCCAGGTTCTATCTGTAAGAATAACTGAGGTGAAGTATACAGGCATAAAATACAAGGGGCATGCATACGGGGCACACAAGTCAAAGAAAATGCACTGGCTCATTCTAAACGAAGAATAAGCCATTATGGTGTTTACATAATTATATATATAGTTATAGTTTATAATTCGATCAATATTTCTAAATACAATACATTATTTCAATAAACGCAAATAAATTAAATTATTAATCACAAGACGTGATTACAGAGGCAGCAGTTGCTATCACTGCTCACGTTCACGATGACAAGTCTATTCAAGTTCAAAATCATGTTCATAATCAATATGATACTATTGTTGGTCATCATAACAACTTCTGCCTCAGTCGGTGGGAATCATCCGCCAATTGATTCGTTGTCACGAAAGCCACAGTTTAAAAGAAAATGATATTAGATATGATTATTCTATAGCCGTGATTGAACTCATTCTTTTATGAGGGTATAATAATTATATTACAATAACAGATATATTAATTCTCAAATAAGGTATACACTTTACATGATTTCAAATATGGTTTTGAATTATTTATTTGAGACTATGATCGGTGCTTGCAATCATAACTTAAATTTTGGTTTTTTGCTAGACGACAAAAGGTCGGTGGATAGGGATTTCATTTTAAATTATATTGCAACATTTGTCCTTCCTTTATTAGTAGGTCTATAAATGGCTTTTATTTACGAATTATTAAATACCCTGTAAACAAATTTGGAGTGAATCAATTATAACTGTGGTGTATTAGCTTCAAATTGTTTTGTTCATCTATTCAACTTTTTTTTATATTTCAGATTTATACCTATATTAAATGTATTTAATTCATCTAATAGACAAGATCTGGACGAGAGATACCGCGTCTGAAATCGAATATGGAGGGATTCGGAATGATTCCAGGCCTCAGCTGTGATTATATAATGGATTTATCTGAATATCACAGTTTTATAATATTTTTATTTCAATTCAACTATAAATTCAATATAAATTTACAAAGAAATTCATTTATATTTTTGTAGCCCTATACTCATTGAATACATTTTTTAGGACGATCTCGCCAACTGACGAATAATTTGCTGAACTGGAAAACGCTTTGCGTTGTATCTCATAAACGTCGCATAAAACAGGAAAATTCCAGAAAAATATTTTATTTCAATAATTAGAAATGCTATCTTTTCTCCCAAGAAATTCTTTAGGTGAAATTGATGACAACAATTTTAATTCATTTCTATCAGCTTGCTTGCCAGGAACTGAGTTGAATGCCCGCACTCTCAACACGATCTAGCGATCATTCATGAAAAAAATCAAGCCAATAAATACCCGTCAAAACGCGGTCAGTCATTTTCTCGCTTAGTTTTCCTAAAATCGAAAATTACGGTATATTAATTACAGAAAAGTGTGAAAATGTCAGGGACGAAGTGATCCAAAGGAGGAGATAATATATTTTTTCATAAAATAATAAGGAAAGGGAGACTTTCTTGATCTGCATCCCCACACAGTAGCTCGGGAGTGAACACCGACTTGTGACGCAGCGAGAAAAAATTTCTGTCCAGCCGCTTGTCAAATCCGAGTTCGGGTGTAAACAAAACCTAAAATAAAAATACGAAAAGTCTTGTTTTCTGCTTGATGTTTTAACTTTTCTAGTTTCAAACCATGTTATCCTTTGTAAAATATGGAATAGATTGGTTTTTTACCCTTTCGGCAGTAGAAGAATGTGCAAATTTAGAGTTATTTTTTAGAAATTTGTGTGTTGATGTTTTCAGCTTGGGCGCGAGCTCTTCAGGAACTTGGAAGGCGGGGGTTAGGCAAAGACATTATATGGAACACAAAATCAGCTCTAATTTTTGTTTGTCTCAACCAATCAGTCTGATTTAAGTATCAATATACGTCGAATTAATCATTACGACCTTTTGTATACATGAGAAGATTTTATAAAGAGTTTTAATGTGTTAATTTTGTATTTTTTCGCTCAAAAATCAATTTACCAAGATGGCGGGGAAGGCAAAATATGTGTTAGTTATGTCGGTAATATCGGTAATAACCCAAGTTCACCAGTTCCCTTCATTTAGTATTTTCATCAGTTACATAGTTGAAGAACTTGTCTTTGATGGTCGAAAAGATGGAATTTGGAAACTCATTAATTAGTCTTTAAATAAAGGAAAACATAAGAATATCACTTTTCTTAAGATTGAAGGTGTTTCTCAAATCCGATTGAATTTCCGTAAATGCGAGAACCCATGTACTCTGGGAACATGGTGATATGAAGTTGAATATTTGGTGTATCTGCACACAAGATTATCAATTCTATCGATTTCTACAAGATGTTTTAAAAGGGGATCAAAGTAGAGAAAAGAAGCACATAGGTATGAACGTCCGCCATTTTAGACAGTCGCAGCAGACTCTATTTACCGGCTTTCCCCGACGTCCGCAAAAACTAGATATATATTAGTGCGTCCTCAGCGTCCCCATCTCAGAGCATTTTGTTTTGCCAGTCGAAAGCCAGCTCGTTGCCAACACACCCACTTTCTTCCGTGTCAAGTTCACGTTTCACTATATTCAAACAATGGCTGATACCAGTGCTCCAGCTCCTTCTACCCCTAAGAAGGCAGCAGCAGCAAAGAAGAAGGCCAGCAAGCCAAAGACCCCAGCTAATCATCCTAAATACAGTGACATGATCGCCAGTGCTCTTACAAGTCTGAATGAGAAGAAGGGGTCATCTCGTCAGGCTATTCTCAAGTACATCAAGGCCAACTACAAAGTGGGTGACAGTGCCAACGTTCACATCAAGCTTGCTCTCAAACGTGGAGTTTCATCAGGACAGCTAAGACACGTGAAGGGAACTGGAGCTTCTGGAAGCTTCCTCCTTGCAGAGGCTAAAGCAGCGAAGAAGCCGGCAAAGAAAGCAGCACCCAAGAAGAAGGCAGCAGCAAAGAAACCAGCAGCAAAGAAGGCCGCAAAGAAACCAGCAGCGAAGAAGCCCGCAAAGAAATCAACTCCAAAGAAGAAGGCAGCCAAGCCAGCCGCCAAGAAAGCCAAGCCTGCCGCAAAGAAGCCAGCTCCAAAGAAGAAGCCTGCAAAGAAGGCCGCCAAGAAGTCAAAGAAATAAACGTGTTCACTGAGAACAAAGACTATGTATATTTTTGTGACTGTTGGTTGTCTGTGACATTTGGACTTAAACTCCCGATAAAGCCCCTCTAGAATGTGTCTCGTCCTTTGCTTTCTATGCCATCACAACACTCTTGATTTCTTCTGAAGTCGAACGCTATATTATATAGTAACTTCTTGAATTCATCTTCAATCGTGTTAACTCTTAATTTATTGGAAAATCATCTCAACGTCCTCATAAACTTTCGTCATGAAATGAGACTTGCCAATTACCTCGCCCGACGATACAGAACCTTTGGGACTGAAATATGTATTTTGGAACGCCAGCTGAAGTGATAAAGATTATTATTTCGAGGAGTAAGGAGTCAAGACATTGTACAGAGACAATTATTTATGTGGAACATCCAACCCAAAAGAGACTATTGACTTTTTAAATCTACATATGTAAATCATGGAATGTAATAACTTTGTAATAAAAAAAAGCAACTAAAAGTTGAGATTGGCAGTTGAAGTACATTTTCGATAAATCTTGAGAAGAGTTCGATACGTCAACGCATGCTTTGACATGGAGAAATGGTTTCATCTCGTTATAATGAAGAAATGAGATCATTTCTTTGAGAATGTATGAAATTGAATATTGGCAATTAAAAGAGAAATTCAGTGGAAGTGATTTCGTCTCGGCAAAACTTAGAAATGAGATCACTTTCATAAAATTGTGAACAAAGGGAAATTTGTGGAAATGGTTTCGTCTCGATAATATTCAGAAATGAGACCATTTCCATACAAATGACTAGAGTTGGAAAAGAATTGAGGAAAAATTATTTGTGAAAGTAATTTCCGCTGTACAGAACTTGAAAATGAGATTACTTAATACGAGAATATGAGATTGAACAAGAGGGAGAATTGTGGAAATGGTTTCGTCTCCGACAATGATTTAGAAATGAGATCATTTCCATAAAAAGGTGACTGAGTTGGAAATTGAGAAAAAGAATTTGTGAAGGTTATCTCGTCTCGACAGAACTTAGAAATGAGATCACTTTCATAATGTAAGATTGAACTAAATGTGTAGAAATTGTTTCATCTCGAAAAGAAATTAGATAATTTTCGTAAAGATAGTTGACTTGAAAAAGGGGGTAGGCAATGATTTTCTTTCTTTGACGGCCCCTCCTGGGCATAGAAGAAATATAACAAGTGATAACAATGGCAATAATAGGCATAAGAAAAATATAAAGGTAATTTATAAAAATACCTATGGAAATTATCATCTCGTCTTGAAAAAACTTCATAGAAATGACACAACTTCCATACAGATGTGTGAATTGGGAAATGATCAAAAGAGAGAATACATGTATATGAAAGTGATTTCGTCTCGTCGAAACAAACTAATAAACGAGATCACTGACATAAAAATGTGAATTTCATATTTAACAAAATGAGGGAATTTCTTGTTATATCGTCCTCACAGGAGAGTGCACAACGGCGTCTCGGAAGAGAGAGTGAAAGAGTATCTGTAATTGAAAAAATTCAAATTACAACGATCAAACATCAATTTTACCCCCTCCTCCTAAAAAGGGGGGAAATATGGGAATATACAAAGTAAAAATCTGAGATAATATTGGGTGCATGTGGCGAGGCAAGTAGGACAGATTTCGTCTCATGTTCAGCCATCACAGGCACTGGCGGATCGGCCGGGGGGGGGCAAAGCCGGCCCGTGTCCCCCCCCCCCCCTGTTGAGAGGCACAATTAAAATTTGTAATGTAAAATGTTGTTAAAATAGTAGTGTCCCCCCCCCCCCTTAAATGTGACCTTTTTTTTCCTAGGGAAAATGCGCCCCCCCTCCCCTTTGGAAAATCCTGGATCCGCCCCTGGCCACAGGGATGATTTTATCAGTGCTGTAGAAATTAAAAATAACCTTTTCCGAATATATGATAGAAATTCAGAAATTGCGAGTTGAATATGAAAAAAAATGCTCTTCAGTTGCCCAGGTTCAGTTGCAACTGGATGGATGAAAATATTTCCGTCCTCATTTAACAAAAAAATAGAATACCATGCACCCAGACACATCACAACTGGAAACAAAAATCTATAATAGGCCTTTTTAGGGCCTGTACTGAATGAATATACATAATTATCCTTTATACAATTCACAAATTTTCTCCCGCATTAGTCGCAATGTTGATCAGAAAGCTGGAACGCTGACAGTGATGATAAGTATTTTACAAATATAACAAAATACATACATCCACGTGGCTATAAGCAGCATGGTCCAAACAATTATATTTCTTCGATCTTGATCTATTAAAATTAAGTTTAATCAACCCTTATCCCACATCCCTTTATATGCATGAACAAAGAATTTTGCCAAGTTTACAATACGTGGAGGGTACTGACAACATACGGGTACAGGTAATATTGTCTCTGGAAGTTCAATTTCCCGGGATTTATGCTTGGTCCATTCGTTAATAGGGGTGTTTATGTTTGCATAAAAACGTATTTAAAGTAAAATAAATCCCTATAACATTTCTATTCAAAATAATAGTAAAGAATACAATACTTTTTAGCATACAAATTCATTAAAAATTCTAAAAACAGAAAATAACAGATATATTTTGATTATTTACGATCTAATTTAGGCCTATATGTACCCCCATAATAATAGCGTCGTCTCATAAAATTGGCCCTCGAGGACAAGTGTTTTGATTGAAATGCGCATGCGGGCAAGTAGCTCATTATGCATAGAAAAGGGCAGGACGACTATGGCTACTTGACTACTGCCCGAAGTCGCTGGTTGGTTGTCACGCATTTTAATTAATGTAGCAATTTGTTAGTGGCTAATTATAGTATATTTGGTATCAGAATCACCGTAAACTTCCCTAGAACAAGTACCTTACCGTAGCAGACCATGGACATCCAACAAGCCCCTGAATTTCGAGCGAAACCTCGCGATGCCGATCGGGGCGGAGCAGGCGACGTGGACAATAACACACCCGTTTACCACGATACAAATCAAGCGAATATGAATGCGGAAACAGACGGTATGCACAACAAACACGCTGATCGTAGTACTCAGCTGCTCGACCCAGCTGCTCAGGGTGCCCAACTCTGCCTCCTTGCCTCCAAGTCTCATAAGAGCAATGTCTATAAAGCATACGATAGAACCAGACGGGCCCGGTCATTCATTCCTCACTGGGTGGTGGAGTATCCCTGGCTGGAATTCAACCCAGAGAAAGAATGCATGTTTTGCATCTATTGTCGGGAATATCAGAAAATACACGACGCCGAATTTACCAACACGTTCGTACATGGCGCCACTAACTTTCGACTGGATTCTGTGAAAGCTCATGATAATAGCACCAAACATCGACAGGTCATGCTCGTTATGAGCGGGAAGATATCGATCATTCCGAAACCGATGTCCAAGCTGCCGAGAGCAACCGGAGATCGACTTCGGGTTGGATCATTCTTTGATACAGAGGTTAATGATGGATCGTATGATGTCAACGGAGTGGGTTCTGCTTCACATCCTTCGATGCATAGGCCAACAGAAGTAATAGATGGTATATATCAAAATAGATGCTGGATTTGAGTAATGATGAGTGGGTGGTCATGGATGGATGGATCTGGATGGATGGATGGTGGATTGATGACAATGATAATGAATGATGATTGGATGGTGATGAAGATGATTGATGATGATTATAATGATAATGATGGTGATGTTGAGGAGGAGGATGGCAATATAGATGTGATGATGATTCTTTCATTGATAGATACATTACTGACAGTTTTGTTTTTTCTTTTTCATATAGCATATGTGTCTTCATGTATAAATTTTCATTTTATGAAAGAATGACAATTTTGTTATTCTTTGATATAAATTCTTAAAATGCAAATCAACCTTTGTTGACCATTATATCATTTATGTTTAATGTTAGCATTTTGTATTTGACCATTAGTACCCTCTGTGGATAATTATCATTTTATAGATTCATTCACTAAAAAAGTTCCCAAGATGTGGAGTTCAGATGAGAACCTGCAATCTGATTCTGAGTAGACCTATATGCAGTTGAGGCCAAAAGTTTACATACAGCCATGGAATTCAGTAAAAATTTGTTCGCTTACCAAACATCGTAAAATTTAGGATATCTTCAGAAATATAAATACTACCATTACGAATTTGGTACCAAATGAAAGAGCGTATTGAGCTCTTTCACATGATTGGGATACCGTTGGGATTAAAGTTTACTTCAGGTGGAATTTTCTTTGGAGAGAAAAAGTAATATTCGTGCCAAATGTATTCTATTGTCTGTTATTACATTTTCAAACATTGTTTCATAGAAATATATAAATGTAAGATCTATGATTTATATTGCATTTTTTATCATGATCACCACTGAACAAAAAAGTGTAGGCCTAATCTGAAATGTTTATGTTGAGAAGTAACTAGCACAAATATGAAATGTTTTTGTCAAGTTTTTTATTTTTAATTTGTCTAAAATATGAATATTTTCGGGGAAAAAATGACACCTAAATATTTTCAGCTCCTGGTGACAAAACAATGTGATTAATGGGCATGACATACTCCTTTGTTTGATATCAAATTAGTCATAATGGCACAAATATTTTATAAGAAACAGTACATTCTATGATGTTTGGCAAGTGTCAGCTTTTCTTTGAATTTCCTGGGTGTATGTAAACTTCTGGCCTAAACTGTATACATGTATATTAAATCTCATATTGAAATCACATAATAAAATTCTTTGTTTTCCCAGATGAAGGAGGCCAAAAGCACAATATTCCATCATCTTCTGATCTGCTAGAAGAGCCTTTTTCTACACCAAACCCAATGGGTGAGCAAGAGATCTATATACTGTTGAATTGATTGTGGAGGAATTCGTAAAATGACATAGGGCAACAGCTCACATGAGCTCCACCCAGTTCTTAAGTTTGGTTCATGAATATGTTTCCTCTTTTTTTCTGCTTTATCAAAACCAACTTGATGTCAGAATAGATCCCCCTTAAATAGTATTACAGTACTTAGTGAAATGATTTTACTTTTACACCTAGCCAAATACATCAAGACTCTGCAGAATATATATCCTCATCTTTCCCTAAATGGGGTTTCATCCGAGAACTGCCAGCCCACCAACATTCTTCAGCAGCAGCCATCTCAGTTAACAACTCCACCTCCATCAAGAGTGGGAGATGCAGCTCCACAGGGAATGGAGATGGAGGAGAATATTGAGGTGTTTATCATTAAGGAAGAACCTTCGTCTCCCGGTCAGGAGGAGCAAGCACAGGGGAATTACGAAAGGGAGCCAGGTGTGGAAGATGCACCATCCACTTCCACAGGAGGAGGAGGGAAGATAGGGAGGGCAGTTCCTCCAATGCGAAAGGTTTGGAATGTCACTACCAATGGAGCAGCCTCCTTATCACAGGAGGAAGATGGTGTAGACCAGGGGAATGACTATGAACAAACAGGTAGGACTTCTTATGCTGCTCATAATACAATTTAGTTTCAGAGGATGAGAACAATCTCTGTTTGTTTTCTTTTTTCATGAATAAGATCATGAAAAGGGA